>NC_090054.1:5871346-6171346 GCF_038355195.1 Osmerus mordax | reverse complement strand
TGGTGAGTTCTGAGTAATATCTTGATGCATGTTGTTTCACAGGGTGACACTGTAGTATGAATAGCAGAAACACAGTCCACGAGAGCTAAAAATACAGAGAAAACAAGAAGCTATTTGGTGTCTCTGTCAGTCTCTAAAATGCCCACCCACTTAAAACCCAAGGTAACTCAAGGATACATATATGAGAGGATTTCAAATAATATTTGAGGATGGAGTGGTGGTGTGAGTAATAGTGTTGTGAGAAAGTGTGTTAGATATAAGCCGATGGGACATCAGACATTCAGCTTTCCAGTCTTGAGTTCTGGAGGGTGTATTTGTCACTGAAGGGGTTTATAATTACACATTTAAAAAAAGACTGCAGTGTGTGTGACTGTGTTTGAGACAGAGAGAGTGCAAGGAGAAGAAGCTTGTATAAGAAGAGGAACTGTCTCTTTAAGGTAAGTTTGCATCTTTTCAGTTTGGGATTCATATAAATCTAGTATATCTTGTTGAGTCAGATGGTTGTCTGGATTTGTCTGGCTCTTGAAGTACAGTAACTCACATCTCTCTCTATTTTCAAATGGTTCAAAGAAACATGGGGCACACTGTGTACCTTTTACTGATCTTGTGTGTGTGTGTGTGTGTGTGTGTGTATCTTTATGTGTGTGTTTGTTTACATGTGGGTGCATGCATGTACACATGAATGTCTGTGTGGGTGCATGTGTTTATATGCATGCATGTGTGTACATGTATATGTTCATGTGTGTGTGCTTGTATGTGTGTGTCAGCATAGATGGAGCCATGCTATGAACCTCCATCAGTGTCTGAGCTGCAGGAATTCTTTCTGGCAGACAGAAAGCCCACTGGACACCTCAACCAGGTCTGGCCCAACGTTTACATAGGCAACGAGTAGGTCCGCGCGCACACACACACACACACACACACAAACACACACACACACACACTGGTGCACACACAAAAGCACATACATACAGGGTCACAAATACAATCCCACAAAGTCACAAACACACACGCACAAAAGCGAAAAGTGAAAGCACTATACCATCATAATTTTTTGTGATGTGTATTTTAGGGTGGCAGCCCGTGACAAGGCAACCCTGCACAGCCTGGGAATCACCCACGTAGTCAACGCTGCACATGAACCCCCACAGAAAGGCCCTGAGCCCTGCTTCTCTGTCAACACTGGCCCTTATTTCTATAGAGACATGTCTGTGGACTATTATGGGGTTGAGGCTGATGATGCTGTGGACTTTATCCTCAGTCCGTTCTTTTACCCTGTAGCACGTTACATCAGAGCTGCCTTGGCCATGGAGGGTGAGACACACACACACACACGTAGGTGTGTGCTCACACTTGATTTAAAGTGTCTCTCTATAAGACTTACTGAAGTTATCCTAACCCCCTTTGTGCTGTAGGCCATGTGTTTGTTCACTGTCTGATGGGAGTGAGCCGGTCTGCAACTTTGGTACTGGCCTTCCTCATGATCTCTGAAGGCCTGAGGCTGCAGGAGGCTGCAGCTGCAGTCAGGCAGCATAGAGATATTTTCCCCAACCCTGGCTTCCTGCTGCAGCTACACAGACTGGATGCCAGCCTGGAGAGGGAGAGGAGGAGAATCCAGGCTAAGAAACTGTAAACTCACATAATGCACACACCGTTACAGACACACAGAGTTGAAGACACATATCCTCACACACGCACACAGAAAAGGAGGTACACCCACAAACCTACATACATATATAAATCTGCTGACATACATTCACACTTACACACAAACACACTATAGAGCACAAATTGGTCTCTATCCCCACAGAAGTCAGTCAGACTCCACCTACCAGGAAGACACTCCCCCTCTCTTAGAGTTGCGACGGATCATGTTGACCGATAGGAAGCCATTAGGAACGGTCAATCAAGTCTGGCCCAACCTCTATCTTGGAAACGAGTAAGTAATTAATGATCATTGAGTGAGTAGAGGCAGAAGTCATCATGGCCCATATTTACATCTTAAAGTGTATAATAAGCTGGTCAAAACAGACTGTATCTGTTACAGTATACAGTATCTATATTGTCTAAAGATCTTTTTATGAAATTCCTCTGACACTAAAAACCATCCTTTACCCTCCTATTGTCCTGGGGTAATAATGACCCCAAATCATATTTAAACTTAAGAAAATTATACAAAACATTAATCCAAAATATGTGGAAAATAGAACTTTGGGGAATGAAAAAAAAAAACTGTGTAGCTACCACAATAAAAGTAATGCCTATTGTCTCTGGGTCAACATGACCCAAGATAATACTGATAGGGGTGTACCTGTCCTTGTGAAGTCCAACCATATAAGGAGTGCCAAAGATGAGATATAAGACCTACTGTTTTTTTGTCAGTTATTCATGTGAATGTTTGGATTATATGGATGTTGGAAAGAGCAGAAACTCAAAGATTCTGTAATCAGTCTTGAATCAACTTGCCTTGCCCCCCAAAAAAGACCACATTTTCATTGGGCAGTTTAGACCTCCTTGACCTTATTTATTGAAGTCTGTATGCAGTCTCATTGGCATTCATGAGTTTAAAGATTTGGAGGGTTCTAGAAAGTTAACAAAACAGTTTTTTAATGACTATTTGGTAGTATTCCACACTTACCATAGCTGTAACATTGTTCCAATTTTCACATTTCTAAAAGTTTAGTTGAATCATGAGATAAATTGAACCCTGGGTTATTGTGATCCAAAGGTTATGATGACTGTGTTTTTTTAAGACAAGAGTAGGGTTTATATGGGCTCTTCAATGCCAACTGCCAAACTCAGACACATTCAGACTTCCAATCTGTTGAAATGAAGCATTTTTGGTCTTGGTGTATAGGTTGTTATGATGTTTGTAGCTGAGGGCTGTGTGTCTGTAGGTCTGCAGCGCGGGACAAACCCATGTTGACATCTTTGGGTGTAACTCACATTGTGAATACAGCAGCCGGTCTTCACCGCATTAACACCGGGCCTGGATTCTACAGCGATCTGCCAGTACCAGTGAAGTACATCGGTGTTGAGGCAGCAGACCATCCGCTGTTTGACCTCCGACCCTTCTTCAGCTCCACAGCAGAGTTTATAGACAATGCCTTAAAACACAATGGTGAGTGTACTTGCATATGCACACACACACACGTGAACACGTATGTGAAGCCCTCTGTGACATGCTTGCGTGTAAAAAGGACTATACAAATAAATTTGATTTGATTTGACACACAACATATAGAAATCTGGCCCACATACATTGTACACACTCACATGTACACACACACACAGCAGCAGCATTTTGACCCTGTGTGTCCTGTAGGGAAGGTGTTTGTCCACTGTGCCATGGGTGTCAGTCGGTCCGGAGCGATGGTTTTGGCCTACCTGATGATCTGCCAGCATGTCTCCCTGGTAGACGCCATCATGGCTGTCCGTCTGAACCGGGACATTGGACCCAACGCAGGCTTTCTGTTGCAGCTTAGACAGCTGGAGCTAAATCTGACACAGCAGAGGAGACTGGAGAGGACAGAGACCCAAACATGAAGAGATGCAAACACCTGCACAAACACAGGCCTACACAGTCAGACAAGTCCACACACACACACACACACACACACACAGGCGTGCACACAGATGAGAGCTCTGTATTAAATTTACTAATGATTAAAGTGACGTGCTGTAACATGAGTCTATCATTGTTTATGTTTTAGACGTGACCTCATAAGGCTGAAAGTCTTCCACCATTGGCTTAGAACATTACATGCAGCCTAGAAACTAAAACTAAAATAATCCAACTGAAAACAGTCGGACCCCAAAATAACTATTACAAACCCTTCCTCCATACACCTATTCATTGTTGACATTCAGTGACATGACATGCAGGGTAACATTCTTCATTACGTAACTGGGAGTTACACTGTAAGTCACTCACTCTTTCATGTAATACACCTCTGAAAACTGAGGTGTATTACAGATCTATTCATGACTGCTAAGTTAAAAGTAATCATTGTCACATTAGTGTATTCAGCTCATGTTACCCAATGATAGATAATGCCAGTGATTGAGTGTGTGTGTGCAAGTGTGCTTCTTCCTACATGCTAAGTTGCATTTTATAGAGTTCATGGCTTGTAGCTCAGCTCCCTAAAAATATAATGTTGAGCCTGAGAGGGCAGAAACCATTTATGCTGGGGACCCCACTGTACATACAGACTCTGACTGACCACACACAACCCACATACAGCCACGAAAACGCACATACTCACAAGAACACTCACTGCGTTCTGAGGAGAATATCAACCAACTCATCGGTGCCAGGCCAGTGAGGCCACTCATCTGAGACTCTCCACACACCCGAGACATAGTAGACCACAGAGAAAGAGAGAGACAAAGGAAGAGAAAGTGAGATAGTGAGAGACAGAGAAAGAGGTAAGCTATCTTTCTGTGTTGGCTTTCCCTATTATAGAAAAATATACCATCATCACCATCCAGTATTCTATCACTTTATTGAGGTTGAATGCAGACATATACATATGTACAGTAAAAATTGGAAGAACATTTTTTTTGTTGTGAGTTATGGTTTGTGAAATCCCATGATGTAGTCCAGTGGACTGCTGTAACAGGTGTAATTACTGTTTACTGGAATAAACCTTGCATGTGCATGGGTGGAATGTGCCACGTCCATAAAACTTGATGTAGTTAAGTGTAGTTTTTCCACTGCTGGGAGTCTTCCTGGTCCGACAGTGTTGACCCCTGGACTGAGAGAATTGTGGGGTGTGTGTGAGGCGTGCGTGGGTCCGCTGGTCCGGTAGAGGTGATGGCATCCTACCAGATGAAAAGCCAAGGCAGGAACCCATACGAGGCGGTGCGAGTTGACCCAGACAGCAGCTACGCCACTCCGGGGGCTTTGGAACTGGAGCAGATGTTCTGGACGGGCGTCGGAAGTCAATTCCATGTTTTGCTTTTAAGTACATTATATACGTGTGAAATTAGTTCCTGAAAGCATGTGCAAAGCGCTAAAACTTTGTCACACTGAGGAGTTAAACCGAAGAACAGTTTGTGTTCCGTTTTCAGATCAGGTTTTAATGGGCAGAGACAAAAAATGCCCTATCTATGTCATTTCGCCCTATCTACGTCAGATCACTCAATGGCTCCTCCTGCTGTACTGTTATTGTAGCCTACATCAGCTAGCTAGCTAGCTTCAGGATGTCTCCCACCACCTGCAACTGCATCTTCCCTGGATGCAAGAACTCCAGCTGCGCTGCAACGCCATTTAAGTTCCCTATTGATAATGAAAGGAAAAATAGGTGGATAGATTTTGTGAAGAGCCACGCTCATGGAAAGCTTCGGATAAACTCCAACAGCCGCCTCTGCACTGACCATTTCACGGCAGACAGTTTTAACATGGACCAGAGACAGACGGGGTTCACCAACACACGGCTTCTCTTGCAGCGCGGAGCCGTACTGAGCATCACCCCCCGGCCGTTCATCCTCCGGTCGCACCTGGACCATACACCGCCGCCAGCAGTTCATCACTCAGTTCTGTGTGCTTGTTATAATTATACTAGATAACTTTTCCAGAGGTATCTCTGCTATGAGTTAGTGCAAACCGCTAAATTGATATTAGGCTACTCGGTGTAGAATGATGGTATTTTGGTGAAATGGTAGCTAATGTGTTAGAAGTAGCCTAGTTGGAGAGCTCACTGTCTGCTGTCTCTGGTGTCCATTTTTACTGTTACAGCTCAGGGGAACATTTCATTTATATGCATCTATATGTTTCACTCATTGAACAAATAAATTCTAATTCTATACGGTTTTGTTCGGCTTGACATACTGTCTATTATCTGGGTCGGAGGTAGGCACTAGGCAGAGAGGGGCGGAGCTTCAGCTCCTTCAGGCGACACGCCCCCCCAGTCTCAAGCAGAGAAGACTGCTGATTTTTTCACGATTTCAAACCCTAATTTAACATACTTGTCGGTTTTATTTTATCATTCGAATTTGGATGGGTAGTTAATAACACATTTTTCTGTGGTGTGGCGAACTTAAAAACTCGTTTCCAGGTCGTTTGATTCGGCCAAAGTTTAAACAGCTGTAATTCAATGATCTTTTGACATATCAAGGTGAAATTGCGCATGGTACTTCAGAACGATGTCATCCTGTTTAACTAAACAGATATTCAAATTTAAGACAGTCTCAACCACTGTGGCGGGATTCCAACCTACGACCTTACACTTAGCAGGTCACCGTCCCAGCCCATTGAGCTATTCACAGTGTTGAATATTGTCATGTTCAGTTACTGTATGAAAAAGTAAGCCGTTTCTCCTGTGGTAAGCGTTGTTAGATTCAGCCAAGGTTGAAACTGCTATAATTCAATCATATTTTGACATACCAAGGTGAAATTGTTTATGGTACTTCAGAGTGATGTAATCTTGAACCCTATTAGGTTTGAAAAACCATCATTCAAAATGACATTTGATTTAGTGACACAAAAGTATTGAGGCAATGTGGACATTTACATAAGTACCACCCCTGTCAGCCATTTTGTATTTGATTCAACTGTCTTTTGTATTTGATTCAACTGTCTTAGGTTCCCTCTTACCGGAGGAACCCTAATAATAAGAAGAATACCAACAATAACAATAGGTTCCCTCCTACCGGAGGAACCCTAATAATAATAATAATACCAACAATAACAATAGGTTCCCTCCTACCGGAGGAACCCTAATAAGAATACCAACAATAACAATAGGTTCCCTCCTACCGGAGGAACCCTAATAAGAATACCAACAATAACAATAGGTTCCCTCCTACCGGAGGAACCCTAATAATACCAACAATTACAATAGGGTTCTTCCTGACGGAGGACTCCTAACAAGGCCGGAATTCCACACCGACACAAAGCAATGCCATTTGGACCAAAATTACAAATTCCAGCAACTGTATTATTGCATGGCTGCTTAATCTGTAACGCATAATGATTTTGTGTTCACTCAACTGAAAAAGTGTGATCCTTGTGGCAAAATCCTTTCAGCTCCTCTCCTTGGCCTATGTCTTCGTCTTGCTCGGATTACTGCTGCCATTTCACCAGGAAGCATATGCGAGGAAACCCGCATCCTGGTTTACACCTGCTCAGAGGTGGTTCTAGTGATTTGGGGGCCCTAGGCATACCCCTTTGCCACCAATGCATTTTGGGTGCTGGTTCGGAGCCAGTGCTTAATCTCGAACCAATTCTTTCTCTTTCGACAGCCTAAGAACCGGCTCCGAACCAGGGAAAGTGGTTCTTAAGTAGCACCAGAGTGTCGGCGCAGAGTGTCGGCGCAGAGTGACGCCGCAGAGCGGCGCAATGTGCTGGGAAATTGATTGAATTGCCGGGTCTTTAGAGGACGCATCACAAATCATGGCGCTCCCTCAAATTGTAATGCAATGCAGATGTGCACACCGCCCCCTACCGAACAAGATGGGTAGCTCGGTCAGCAGGGAGCTGAAGAAGAGCGGCTACTGACGTCACTCTGCTGTGCCGATATATCAATATATATCAGATATTTCCCGGCATGACTGACCGTTCCGTTCTGCGAACAGCTCGCTCGCGGTTGGTAGTGTTGATCAGGTTACATATATATTCAGTAAATTAAGCAAGGCGTTTGCACAAGAAAGAAAGATCGTCAGTAGTGGGGAAACAGAAACCCAGGGGGACAACCGGTCGGCATCGATGGTGACGTTCACTCACAACAACTCTGAGGTTCCCCCCATCTTTCCGCCATCCGGGAGTTCAAAAAGGATAAATTCTCCCCTTAAGTACTTGGGCCCCAATCAGGACACAGTCCCACTCCCCTTTCCAATCACCACCCTGTGCAAGGCCGCCGCGCCACTAAAGTGTCATCTTTAAAAGTTACTCCCGAGACAGGAATATAAACCTCCCTCTCACCCTGCCACTTGGCGTGCGCGTAACACCCAGCAACCAATTTCTTTTGATAGAAAGCGGACAACACGGTTCTGCTAAAATGGCTTTACTTCCAACACAAATAACGACTCTTTTAGAAAGTTAACAATTTCTTCGTCGCTGTTGATGTCTTGAGTATTGCCTGGATAGTAAAACTCAGCTGACTCCTTGATATCGCTCAGTTTGAAGATATCAGAGCAGGGCAATAATAATCCGTATCAGACCGCAGACCAGCGATGAGATCAATACGCGTCTGGCATGACTACCCATTAGCCAATCAGAACGCTTGTACTGTCATTGCCATATAATAAGAAAAAGTAGCTACTTTTTGCAATGATTCTTCTTTCCCCCACAATGCATTGCATGACATCACGTTGGGGAGACGACAGACCAAAGCCCGCTTTGAGACAATTGAAATCGATTAGAAATAAACACTAGGCTAGTACCAGAGAATATCTAATATGGGCTCTGCTAGTACCATCAAAACGTGGGACATCTAATCGGAAATGTGTTTACAATGTCAGGGAAAATAGTTAATTAGGGATGATCTTGGGGGGATTTCACAGGTGGGACTGGCAAGTTAGCCCATAGCTAGCATGATGTCTTCTATTTCTAGATCTAAACTCCTCAAAAAAGATTTTTTTTGAGGAGTAATCAAAAAATAGTCTTATAATAATCTTATAATAATCAACCGAAACGTTATTTCGGTTGATTATTCCTCCCCTTCAATAATACCAATTGGTATTGTATTTAATATCATTGGAAAGCCTGATTAGTTACCTTTACAACGAGGTAGGCTACAACTTGTAAGGATTGTGCATTCGTGGAATGAGCAACACAGCTAACCGTGTGGGTAGCGGTCCTAAATGAGTAAATGTAAATGTAATGTTTAGGGGCCCCTCAAACGCCGCCGATCTTGCGTCACTTGACGAGAACGGGGCCCTCGCCAAGTGACACTGCAGATTATGAACTGAAACAAGCTAATTACTGTGTATGCACTCACATTGTGAAAATCCAGCTCTTCTGATCAAACGTAACAGTCATTTAACTCATGGTTACAATGGTAAACCAGCACAACAATGACAATTACCACCCAACAAAACACTACATTCTAAGCAGACACATTTAAAAAACTAAATTCATGAAATTACAGTTGTATTTCAAACAAACGACAAACTTCTCAGCAAATTTTAACACTATTTTCCGCCTTGCATCATGGGAATTGACCAAAGGACAAGTGCCTCAAAAAGTTAATGTCAGGCCCTTAATGATCACTGTCACTAGATATAAAGAAAACATTGACTTTCACTCGGTGCTATTCACTGACAGTAAAAACATTTTTTATATGTGCACTGCTGTTCGTAGACTAGCTCCAGAGCTCGTTGCTGTGTTACTAAATGATAACAACTCACTAGGACACTTCATCAACTCTCCACACATTCTCCTCGGACCATCCATTTAATTGGCTTTGACGGCCATCAGGTCTCAGCAAGTCCTCATTTGCCCTCTCATGTCTACTTGGTTAAACATTATACGGCTGCGGGCCATCATACACATTAGTGTTTTTTGCCACCTCTTCTTCATCCCAGTCAGTCGCCATAGTTCTAGTACTAGGCTGAGGCTATACTCTCCTCCACGACTCCCCAACGTGACGTCATCGACGAATTGCGCTAATATGCTAATGCTAACACCAAAAACGCCAAAAACTGGTCTTTAACACCATTTGGAGACACCATTTGGAGATATTTTAAATGATAGGCTATACATATCTTGAGTGCTTCATGTACCCATTAATCAACAGTAGTGTTTAACCTGCCATATGGCCTTTAAGTAACAAGTAACTTAACACGTTACTTATTTAATTGAATGAATCCGTAACAAGTTCCTTGTTCCAAAAAGTAATGCGGTACTCAAGTTAGTTTTTTGGTCACGAGTCCTCAGTGTGACGGTTATGGAGGATTATAGGGGCCAAAACGAAATAAATAAATACATAAATAATTAAATAATTGAAATGTTAAATACTTAGATAAATAAATAATTATACAACACAAAGCTTAAATAAAAGACTAATTATATAATTTAATGCCTAATTGACATCCAAAATATATAAATTACAAATTAAATGAGACACTAAATAATTTATATAAATGTTACATGTATTTGTGTGTATATATATATATTTACGTTTTCATGTGTTCACATTTATTTATTTATACTTACATTTATTTATTTATACTTACATTTATCCACGGTGAAACTTGCTGCAGCAAAATAAATCGGTTGTCACCAAGTCAGGGGGCGGGTTAAAGCCTCTGATTGGTGAATGAACAGTATTACACATCAGGCAGGCTCAACCAGTCAATCAGGCTCTCTTCGATCTAGAGGGATTCTCTATCGTCTCACTCTGCAGCTGCTAGGGGTGTGCGATACTGCAAAATGTGGTATCGATACGATACCAAGGAGTAAATACAGGGCCAGTATTGCCAATACCGATACTTTTTACTTAGAAAAGCAGTTTATCTACTTTCGTGTCGTGGAAAGCAATGCCTTATAATTTATGAAGTGAATGCATCATCAATATGAACATCTGAATGAAAATGTGAATTTTCATGATCATTGAATGATTTTTCACACACTGTTAGTGTGTGCCGCTGAGTCGTGTTACTCAGTGTTGCCAGGTCCGCGGTTTTCCCGCGGAATTGGGCTACTTTTGAAGTGTTGCCGCGGGTTGAATTTTTTGTCTGCTGATTCGGGTAGACCTATTCTGCATGCAAATTACATGAATATCTTTTAATAAAAATCCATATTTTAAATGAAATAATGTATTTATACCCAAATCCTATCAAGCAGACTCTAGATCAGCACGTACACACATGGACATGGGACAAGCCCACTTACACACACGCACTGCGTGTTCACACGAGCCTAATGCTCTCAGTCTCCTGAGAAAACTTACTGAAAACTGCTTTTAATGCTGGCATATTAAACATTCGGTCTTACTTTGTAGATATTACAATACATTTGGAAATGATAGCAATGCGGTTGGACTTTAAAAGCAGTGTATATGGTTTGGCAGGGGCATATTTTGAGTTCTGATATTGGGCTGGTTTTGGGGCTGATATATTGGCCATTGGGCTGGTTTTGGGCTGGTTTTGATTGGCCATTGGGCTGGATTTGTCACACAGACCTGGCAACCCTGGTGTTTCTGCACGTACACGCCGGCAACAACTCACACTGTGTGTCACAGCCTAGCAGGGGAGTGGCAAAGTGAGCTTGAGTGAAGTTAGACGGTTTGCACAACCACTATGATGTAAAGGGAGTTGTGTACTGAATGTAGAGAACAGAAATTGAAACTTAACCTGTGTGTTATCTTCAGGTCATTCTGACCCATCAGTCATTGTGACCCATCGTCGTATTGCGACAACTTTACTGCATACAAAAACAAAGAGAAGCATTTTCTTTTAACCGTTGGGCTGCCCCCACATTGCGAAGGTTAAAAGAAAATTATTTTTATTTGTTTTTGTATTGGGTAAAATTGGGTAAACACAAACAATGGTTCGTTATGAACCTTTTGGTCATGTGACCCGAAGGCAGCACAAGGGTTAATCAGAATCAAAATCAGAAAGGGATTTATTCGCCATGAAAGTTTGCACAGACAAGGAATTTGCTTTGGCAGGAAGGTGCATACAATAAACATATACCTAAAATTTAAATATGTGGACTAACTATACTAAGGGTACATAAACTAGCAGTACTAAGTGGGATTAGAATAGAATTAAATATACAATAAAATATAAGTTGCCGTAAATTACAATATAAAAATACAAAAATACAAATATTACAAAAAATACAAATGTACAAGATACCATGTTGTAATGCAGTGCAAAAAGCAGAGTGTTTTAATCAAGTCATTTGAGTCAGTGTGGACACTTGGCCTTGTTGAAGAGGCCAACAGCGGAAGGGAAGAAACTGTTTTTGTGGCGTGAGGTATTGGTCCTGATAGACCGCAGCCTTCTGCCGGAGGGGAGTGACTGAAACAGGGAGTGTCCAGGGTGGGAGGAGTCGGCCACAATCTTCCTCACTCGCCTCAGGGTCCTCGAGGTGTGCAGGTCCTCGAGGGTAGGCAGATTGCAGCCAATCACCTTCTCAGCAGTACGGATGATACGCTGCAGTCTGCTCTTGTCCTTGGCAGTGGCAGCAGCGTACCAGACGATGATGGAGGAGGTGAGGATGGACTCAATGATGGCTGAGTAGAAGTGCACCATCATTGTCTTTGGCAGGTTGAACTTCTTCAGCTGCCGAAGGAAGTACATCCTCTGTTGTGCTTTCTTGATGAGGGAGCTGATGTTCAGCTCCCACTTGAGGTCCTGGGAGAGGATAGTGCCCAGGAAGCGGAAGGACTCCACAGTGTTGACTGGGGAGTCACACAGGGTGATGGGGGTGAGTGGGGCTGTGTTCCTCCTGAAGTCCACAACCATCTCCACTGTCTTAAGAGCATTGAGCTCTAAGTTGTTCTGGCTGCACCAGGTCACCAGGTTGGTGACGTGTAAGTATCGATCTTCTCACGCCAGTATCAATCAATAGGCTACTGATACCAACGTTGGTATCGATACAATCGGTCTTGAGATAGATTCGCCCACCCCTATGCTGTACCATCTCGCCGAGGATTGTGAACACATTTTCATTGATGTCTGTGTCAGTCAGGGCCGATATCATTGCTATAATTTCAGCGAAGCTCTCAATATGATGTAAAAAAAGTGAATTGGCAGTGGCCTCCATCTCTTCAGCTTCCGCCAAAATTTCGACCACTGTAGCATGCAATATTTTATTCATTGAATACACACTAGGTGCTGCCATGTTGAATTAGTCAAAAGCAGTCGATTGAAGTTGAACCACCAATCAGAGGCTTTAACCCGCCCCCTGACTTGGTGACGGGGGACGACAGATTTATTTTGCTGCAGCAAGTTTCACCGTGGATAAATGTAAGCATATGTAGCCAGGTGGAAAGTTGGGCAATATTTAAATAGTTAGACCGCCTGTCAAAGGTTGAAATGATAGCGATCCCATGTCACACTGGCCCTTTAAGAGACAGGCCTGCAAGTTACCGTTCGGCCCGGGAGTGCCGTGAGAGGTTAGATGCCGTTAATGCAAGGTGCACTGCAAGCAAGGTGGTGCTTATGCAGGGTTAAAATATAATAATAAAAGTTTATAAGACTACAAAATAATAGGAAATGTACATTTGTAATAACATATAAAGCTGTTTATATCGGGTTGGTAACACGGATGACTTTGGGTATCAGAGAATAACTCAGATTGGCGTGGAGGTTCTTCTCCCCGTGAAGAGCTAATCTCATCACATGTCCCGCGAAGAGCAGGGAAGAGAACGTGCTTCATAGGCCCTCCGTGCTTATTGTCGAGTAACAGTGGAACATCATCGAAAAGAGGCTGCTACCGTTGTCTATGCTGCCATAGAAATTAATTTGTTGCATGTATAAAGCCATTCTCCATAGACCCCAGATGCGGCACAATTAATGCTGCACAATTACAAGTGCAGTCTGGAATGAAACAACCCACATTTAATAATTTCAACCTGTGCCCCGTCGCTATTATTCAGTCACATTACCGGGCCACAGATTATGGTGTCAGAAGTGGGATTCCATTGCTTACTTGGGGTCGGCAGGCAAGTAGAGTTGAGAAGGGCAACAGTAGTAGTGAAGAGTGGCCGAGTCCCAGTGCCAAGAGGATCAACGACGTGGAGTGTGGCGTGCCTGGAGATCCTGCGAGGAAGCAAGGGACCGGTTTCCAGCAACACAGGAGGGTGGCCGCACCGTTGTGGAGTCCGCTGGCAAAGGAGGCCCAAAGAGATCGGTCATTCAGGTTGGGCTGAAGCAACTATGACTGTTTTGTGTCTGTGTGAACATTGTATCAACATGGACCAGGTCGAGGGTGAGTCTGGTGATGAGGGTGAGTCTGGTGCTCAGGTTGGACCCAGCCCCAACGTGAACAGCACGGATGCTGTGGATCATGGGGATGGGGGTAATCCAGTTGCCCAACTACAGAGGCAAATTCATGAGGTCAAAGGCACGACCAAGTTACGTATGTCAACGCTGGCAGACATGGGTAATGCCAATACCAGATCTTATGTATAAATCCCAAGAGAATGTCCAATTGTGCCATTCAGTGGTGACCCAGGTAAAGATGGTCAAACTGTAGACAAATTCATAGACAAAGTTGAACGTGGAATCAGGATAAGGGGTTTACATTTAGTCATTCAGCAGACGCTCTTATCCAGAGCGACTTACAGTAAGTACAGGGACATTCCCCCGAGGCAAGTAGGGTGAAGTGCCTTGCTCAAGGACACAACGTCATTTGGCATGGCCGGGAATCGAACTGGCAACCTTCAGATTACTAGTCCGATTGACTCCAACGTTTAAACACTGAGGATCAAGTATATTTCATTCTTTCTCATTTAAGGGGTTCAGCATTAGATGAATTAAAGCTGTGTATGGGGGGAAGACAAAACCACCTCAAGATCTGTTTGCATATCTGAAGGGAGCCTTTAGAGAGAAACGTACCACCCCACAGTTGTTGCATGCTTTTTATGCACGGCGACAGCTGGAGGGGGAAGATTTTTGTGAATATTCCCATGCTCTCTTCCAGTTGCTAAACTCTGCTCTCCAACAGTCCACTAATGTTGTGCCTGACCCGCAGCTCACCCGATTGTTGAAGGGGTAAGGGATGCCCTCCTGCGTAGGGAATTGCGCAAGCTTGTCCGAGAGAAACCACAGTCCACTCTCTTTGATGTTCGTGAGGAAGCCATGCTGTGGGTGGTGGAAGACAGACCCCGTTGTGCTAGTGTGGACAGAAATTGGAATATCGTTAGTACAGAGTCTGGGAAAATGTCTGAATGTCCAAACCCCAGTAACAGTACACCAAGTGAGGTAGTTGGGGTTTTGCAAGAGGTAGTACAACTGATCACTCAGCAGGGTAAAGCCATGTGGGAACTCGCTGCTGCAGTTCGCGAACTTACTGTACAGAAAGCTGGTTCAAATGGTAGTAGGACTGGGCAGTCTAGGTTCAAACCCAAGTATGCAGATGATGGCCAACCCATATGTTTAAGGTGTGAGGAGGTGGGGCATGTAGCCAGACAGTGTCCTGGGCCACGTAATTACAGAAACCAGTCCATTGCCACCACCAGCTCTGAGGTACAGGGAAACGGAGCCCCTCCATTGCAGTGGGCCGGGCAATGCGAGGGAAGTCAGAAGGCTCCACAGGTAGCTCGTTAACCAAAGAGCGTTTCTTAGAGAATGCAGTTGGCAAGTGCCCTGAAGTAGATATTTCCATTGGAGGTGTTCCAGTTAGATGTCTTTTGGACACCAGAAGTAAAGTGAGTACCCTAGCAGAAAGCTTTTTTAGAGAAAACCTCCATGGGGAAGATAAAGATCTCCACTGCACGGCTAAGTGGCTAAAGATAACTGCAGCCAATAAGTTACCCTTGCCGTACCTGGGATATGTTGAGCTAGATATTCAGGTGCTGGGGTTAACTCTCCCTGAGTGTGGGTTCCTGGTAGTTCGTGATGGGGGTGCTGCAGAGTCAGACCCTTCTCCCCCGGGCATAATAGGAATGAATATCGCAAAAAAATGCAGACAGCTTGCACTTACTGAGTTTGACACCACCCTAGGAGGGAAGCTGGACTCTGTATGGAGGGAAGCCTTCCATCGGGTACAGGGGGCTGAACTGGTCGAAACAACGCTGAACGCAAGAGTAAGTGGTGCGCACAAACACGCGTACCAGCATCTTCTGTTGCCACAGTCTATGCTAGAGTAAACAAGGGAGCCAGTGACACCAATGCTTGTTGGATGCTAGAGCCCGTGAGCATGCCATTACCAGGTGGGCTGATTCCCGTTCCCACTGTGGTGTCCTTTAGTAGTAGAGTATTTCCAGTACAAGTGGTAAACCTTTCACAGGACGATGTTTGGCTCTCTCCTAAAATGCGTCTTGGAGTGCTTAGCCACTGTCAGTGTTATGAGTCACCCCTGTGAAGTGACATTCCAGCGTATCTCTGCTGATCACGAAGAAATGACCGTAGACCAATATGTCAAACCAGGGTCTGATACTGACCCAGAGAACCTGTTAAGTAGATTGCAGATAGGGGGTACACCAGAGCAGCAAGCGGAACTAGGAGTACTGCTCACGAGATCACTCCGTGATGAAGACCTGGGGTTGTCAGGAATATTAATCTATCAAGCATTGCACAGTCAGTCGGTGAACAAGTTTAAGAAAGCTTTATTGCTTGCGGCCGGCCCACAAGGAGACAAAAACATCACACGCCATTGTGCTACAAGTTTGTCTGCTAGCATGTTGCGCTAGCTACCTATTTAAGCAGCCCCGCTCTTTACAGTCATTGGTTAAGACAAAGGCATGCAAATGTCCCATGGCTCTTCTTCATTGGCTCCTTGCATAGACCTGGCGCGCGTGTGCGTGCATGTTTACGTGTGTGCGTGTTTATGACATCAACCCTGATTGAAACACAACAACAGGATCTCCGGTCCTGGGGTCGTAAACTCCTTCACATAGGTGTCAACAAATGGTCACCAGACCTTGCGTCTCCACCTATAGTCCTTGTCACAAAGTATCTTAAAACAACCCCCTCTTCTAAGTCCTCAGCCCCAAGATAAGGGTCCTGTATGTTTACCCAGAGTTCAGATTTGGGGTTAGGCCTCTCTTTGCACCCAAGGAATACTGAACACAGAATCATTCTTCAGAACTTCTCATCATCCCGACTAAACCCTCCATCTCCCACGATCTCTCAATCACCCTGGGATCTGCGACAGTGACCCCTTCATCCTCTGCCAGGAACCTTGGGGTTACCATGGACGATGAGCTCTCCCTCACGGCCCACATTGCTGCGGTCTCCCGGTCGTGTAGATTCGCCCTCTACAACATCCGGAAGATCAGGAGATACCTGTCTGAGCACTCCACCCAGCTGCTAGTCCAAGCACTTGTCCTCTCCAAGTTGGACTATTGCAACTCGCTGCTCGCTGGTCTCCCAGCATGTGCAACCCGCCCTCTTCAGAGGATTCAGAACGCAGCGGCCGCCTGGTCTACAATCTACATCAAGTCTCTCCTGCAGCCTTACACCCCCACCCGTCACCTACGGTCTTCTTCAGACAACCGCCTGGTGGTCCCACTGCTCAAGACCGCCCAGTCCCAACACAAGCTCTTCTCCTGTCTGGCCCCCTAGTGGTGGAATCAACTCCCCACCTCCATCAGAGATACTGACTGTCTCTCCACCTTCAAGAAAAGGCTCTAGACGCACTTGTTCCGGGAGTACAACGGTACTTAGGAATGGTTCGCTTGACCCGATGTTAGTTTCCTCAAGGATCACAATGACTCTTGCTTGAGACACAAAACTTTTTTTTGCAAGTACACAAATCATTTTCTACAGAGACACAAATCTTTTTTGCAAGTTACAAATCGTTTTTACAGAGCTCGCTCTCCTGGCACTAATTTCACGCCATACTCAAATAGCACCCGAGTAACCCGGGCACTCGTGGTTCCTTTGAGGCGGCCTACGTGGGAGCCACGCCGCTGAATAGCGCTGCTAGCTACCGGAAACGTTAGCAGCTCCATTTCAGCTAGCGTCACTGTGTCCAATCCTGACCGTTTTTTAGCTAACATTCTGATAAAATGCCACTTCAAATATTGATAAAAATCGTATCACGTTTTCAGCTGATTTACTGACTTCACGTTAAGCTTTAACTTCTTACCTTTCGAGGTAAATATTGTTAAAAAAAAATTTAGTTAGCTTAACCTTTACTAGAGCCGGTAAAATTACGCTGGCGCCGGTAAATTAGCCGGTTTTTCAGGGTATATTAACTTGATCCAGGGTCACCAAACTGACCATCAATGCTGTCAACATATCCGGGGACATAGTTATGTCCTCCACAATAAGATATTATGCTTCAACATCTCCAAACTATGCGATAAAATCTCAATTTGACTGTATACCACCACCTGCTGGATGTTTTGTTGAACTCTTCTCAAAGTTTGCTAGCCCCCATCCCTTCCTCCCCTCGACTACAGATCACGTCACACATGATCGTGTATTTTCATTGGCAAGACAAAGTAATGTTAAGCTAGCGTTGAAATACACTCATATGCTAACCCATAGTAGCAGTACGATGACAACACAGACACACTTGTCAGAGTAAAGATCGTCGCCCAAGCGTCGCCCGAGTGTCGCCGAGTGGTCCTTCGGCCAAAGTAACTTTCCTATATTATTTAGACATGTAAACGTCCATATGTGTTCATGAAATTTTACACGTAGATTGTTTGGTATGCCTAAAATAATACTACTTACACTTTGGTGGCGATAGCAAAAGAAAATGCTGGCAAAAAGACCGGAAACTGAGTGTCCAAACCCCGTTCGGGTTTGGAAAATAGTAGTTTACAGCGGTCGGGATTGGACACAGTGACGTTACGTGGGACGACCAGTTTGCCAGGAGCGATTGCCGGTTAGCTACGTGGGGTTGCTAACGGACAGACTAAAGGCAATATCAACTGTGCACGCGGCACAAAAGTGGTGGTCGTGAGTAGCCCATGTTGGGCGCGAGGAACACAGTTAAAGGTGACATGACATGAAAACTTCACTTTAGGAGGTTATTTAACATTAATATGAGGTCCCCCAGTGGCTAGCATTTTCGATCGGTGTAAAACAAGCCCTGGGTGTTCTTCTCCGCCTTTCAGAAAATGAAAGCTCAATTGCTCTGTTTGAAAATCTCCTCTTTGTGACGTCACAAGGAGGAAGGTTACCTCCCCTCTCTCTGCTTTGCCCGCCCAGAGAATCTGGCCCGCCCATAAGAAACTGAGCTACGACCGTGCAAGTGTTTTTATCCTCGAGAGACATCATGGCTCGCAAACGAACGAAGCATTACATTTGCTCAGTTTGGATGTACAAAGGAAAACAAAAATATTTTTACAGTTCCTTCATCCGAGCCTCTGAAGACCCAGTATCTTAATTTCATTTTCTCTGGAAATGTGCCTACACAACTTCTGTTGTAGGCGCATTTGTTTTGTATGTCTGCGCCAAACACTTCAGCCACGACTGTTTCCTCAACTTGAGCTAATACAAAACTGGCCTTGCTGAAATTAAATTCTGGATCAGTACTAACTCTCCTTCGTCCAGCTACTAACCTCGGACAAGTTAACTAACGCTATATCATTTTGTAGCTTTACTGTATATGGTTACCTAGCTTGCTAGAATGTGGCTGTAACATTAGCTCTGCAGCTAACAGCTGAGTTACTGTCGCTAATGGAAAGGTAGATAGCATCAAGTATGTGTGTGAATACACATGCTGTAACGTGAGTGTTGTACACTTCTTTGTTATTTGGATAACCGTTCTGCTGTTGGTGTTATGGCGCGCGCGATATCCGCCTTTCCCCTCATTGAAATGACTGAGTGTGTACCTATGCAAACCAGGGTTATCAGATGAGAATGGGCAAATTCGAGGCATCTTACAGCAACGGGGCTACAGCCATTGCGATACATCCATTGTAAACATTAGCGCATGGTGCCGCCCCTCTGCTCCTCATTAGCATTTAAAGCTACAGACACCAAAACAGCGGGTTCTGAGGAAAGCTCCTTGTGGGACTGCTAGTAGTGGCTGTAATTCTGGCTAAGGCCTATATAAAAGCATCCAAAAACAGCATGTCATGTCTCCTTTAACAGGCCTGCAACGGGGGTTGAACTGATAATTTTATTTGTTGTTTCCATGCCGGCTTTTGTATTTTTTTTTATACCTGTATGCATACTAGGGCTGCAACTAACGATTATTTTAATAATAGATTAATCTGTCGATTATTTTTTCGATTAATCGATTAATCGGATAAAAAAAACAAAAAAGCATTAACTTCCAACCCTTTATTCAAAAACAGAACAGACAGTGCAAAACATCTTTAGAATGTGCACAAACAAGCACACAATTTTGAAAAAGTTATTCATATTAGTGTGGATGTAATGCTATTTTCCAAGATGAGCAATTTATTTGAGTTTTGTTTAAAACGTTATTGAAAATTGAAAGGTTGTGGAAGTAGGCCAGACTTTATTAGAATAATCTGGTGTATATTTAAGATTTGTTGACAAAATTTAGAAAAAAATTCAGATTTGCGAGGATTAAGCTGTTTTCAAAGATTAGTGATTTTCTATCATTTTATTTGAAACTTAATTGAAAAAGGCTGTGGAAGTATACCAGACATTGTTTAGATACTCTGGTGTCTGTTTGAGGTTTTATATTCCTAAAAATATAATAAAATACATTTTTCAAAATGGTATGGGTTGTTTTCACCCGGTCCCTAACGTGATGCTGCAAAGTTGGGTCTTCCGAATGTGAGACGAATGTCGAATATGAAACAAACTTCACCTCGGTCAATTAACACATTGTTTCGATGTATTTAGTGTGAAATGCTCACACACCTTGGGTCGTACTGATTTCTCTGCCTCCGCCATGTGTTTCAGAACAACGTTACTCAACAACGTCTCTCCGATGGCCTTTCCTCTACCTCCGCTCCGCTCCACGCTCAACTAAACTTTTTTTAATACTCAAACATCTCCGCGACATATTGAGTGGCGTAATGATCGCGCGACACAACGAATCGATAATGAAATTCGTTGCCAACGCTTTTAATAATCGATTTTAATCGATTTGTTGTTGCAGCCCTAATGCATACATGTCTTTGTTGTAAGAGGTGAACACATGGCCTAAAGTGTGTTATACTAGACCTCAATATCGTTCTAATAGCCTAAATCTTATTTGTGGTATTGAATTATTATTTCAAATACGTGACTATTTTGGTTAAATAAATTCTTATTAAATAATTGGAAATGTGTTATGGACTCCACTCACTTCAATATTAGACATTATTCAGGTGGTACAAAGGAACTCAGGTAAAAACCCAGTCTTAACCCTTTATCTTCGGGTCGTTCTGACCCATCAGTCATTGTGACCCACCGTCGTATTGCGACAACTTCACCGCATACAGAAACAAAGTAAAGCATTTTCTTTTAACCGTTGGGCTGTCTCAGACCCCCAACATTGCGACGGTTAAAAGAAAATTATTTTTATTTGTTTTTGTATTGGGTAAAATTGGGTAAACACAACGATGGTTTGTTATGAACCTTTGGGTCATGTGACCCGAAGGCAGCTTACTTGCCTCGGGGGGAATGTCCCTGTGCTTACTGTAAGTCGCTCTGGATAAGAGTGTTTGCTAAATGACAACATGTAAGTGTAAGGCATACAGAAACAGACACGCTGCACGTTTAAGATCGTCAGTCTTTTTTAATTTAGTTTTTTGAGGCATCACAGACACAGAACTTTTACTGTACATGAGCACAAACACACAGAAGAGAGCAACTTCTTAACTCCTTCTCACATCCCAGCACCTGCTCACACAGTACCAAAAGCAGAAGATACCACATCTGGATCTGGTCTCTAGATTTCTGGGAAAATTGTGCGTGGAGAACCATCCCTTAACATATAATGTAGAACAGAAGGCACATGGATGGGAGTACACACCTGTTAGAACACTGTTCTCCCCTCACAACAGCAGTTAGCTTTGTTTGCGTCAAGATTGTAATATTTTTTATCTTTTTTTTATGCCAAAATATTCTTACAAAGATCAATGTGCTCATTAGGAAATAAATCTCATCATTATCAAAACACATTTCATACAATAAAGGCCTTGAAACATTTAGAAAAGTGTGCATTTTTAAGGAATCTATTTGGTTTCATAGCATCACTGGCCTGTTAAAACGTATATTTGCTTCAAGAAGCTGTCTAATTAATATACATCAATTAATGAAACTTTAAAAGGTGTCTGCTAAATGAATTGTAAAAACTTTATTTACCTCTGCGAACTTTCAGGAGGTATATAAACGGTATTATTAACTTTTGAGAACGTCTTCTGGACCAATAGGAACAGCGTATTGGTCCAATTATTACACTAGTATATAAGAAACCCAAATATTGCACTCTACTTGTCTCATGTTCCGTATTATACTCCATTTAGTAAAATCCTCTTTTAGCTTAGCTCCTACAGAGGAAACTAGAGCTGTGAGTGTGTGTGTTGGGGGGTTATTGGGCAGTAAAGCTGATTTAAAATCAGTTTGAGACACAAACATACACACTGAGGCAAACGATGTACCAGGTTGGCACCAAATGACACATGAAATAGCTGTACTTATATAGAACTTTAGAACATCAATAGCAGCCTTAAGCCAGATTTACCCTAAATGGTTAGCACTCTCTCAGTTCAGAATCTATGACCTGCTTGGCCTTAGATCACCCCCCCAGTGGAAGACTACCATAACAGCCATACAAGTGAGCATGCAGGTTGACACATGGAAGATGGATGGATAGAAAACATTTAAGGGTCCGGATGGATCAGCAAAGAAAAGGGTAGGAGATTTGGTTAATTTGAGGGGTAGAAATAATTGCAGGAGATCGTCTGAGCTAGGTGCAGTGGAGGAGAGGTTGGGGGGAGTTTGGGTCAGGTGAAGAAGGTTGACAGGGGGGGGCTTTTCAGTGGAAGTCAGGTTTGTCAGGGAAGGTGCATCCAGCTCGTCTGATGATGACGTTGGCGGCATAGTGACCCGCTTTCACACACTGATCCAGAGACTTTTCCTGGACCAACTCTGACAGGAAGCCTGCCAAACAGACATAATTCTTACACAGAGTACTCACACACCCTATCCCACATGACTCATGCACCCTTTCTCTCGCACACACACACACACACAATTTCTCTCTCTCTCATACACCCTACCTCCAACGAAGGCATCTCCAGCTCCATTAGTGTCCACGATGTCCTTCTGATCAATCTCCAGCACAGGAAAACAATCCACCTCGTCACCTACACAAACACATTTCTCTAGTAGATACTCTTCCATCAGTCAGTTTCTGTTTGTCTGTTTGCGCGTGTGTATGTTCACCAATGCTCATGATCGTTCCTTCCTTGCCCTGGGTGAAAACAACAACCCTCGGTCTCTTTTGGTTGACTTTTGGCAGAGCCTGGGTCTTCTTGGTGATCTCTTTGATGTCCCTAGTCTACACACAAAAAATAATTTGCATTCATTGGCAAAACACATCCTCTTTCATACATAATTATACTGGTATGTGTGTGACATCTTGCCAGCTCACTCACTTCAAAGCCCTGCTCATCAGCAAAGGTAGCCGCCTCCTGAAACACACAGGGAAGCCATGAGATATCTGGGCCTTCATTTCAGCCATGCTGCACTGCTGTGTGTGTATGTGTGTGTGAGAGAGAGAGTCTGTTTGGGTGCGAGTGTGCATGAGAGAGTAAATGAGTGCGTGTGTCCTGCTGTCATTACCGTCTCATTGCCAAAGAGCACGTCCACGTACGGCATGACCTGCATCAGAGCGTCTTTGAAGAACTGGCTGATGAAGGGGGCGGACAGGTTGAGGCTGAACAGCTTGTTGTTTTCTGATGCATGTTTGGCCACCTTTAGTATGGACTCCACTGACACAGTCAGAAAGAACCCCTGGGAGGAGACCACCTGGTTAGAACCCGTCTTAGCCAGTGGCGGCTTGTATAAATGCCCTAAGCCTAAGTCTAAGCCCTCCCTATCTTTTACAATTAAGTTGAGAGAAAATATTAAACAACTTGCAACAGATTGTTTAAAATGTTGGTGGCACCTAGAACAGCAACACCAAATATTCACATGAAAAACTAAAAAATATCTAAATGGGCTTATTTTTTCCAGCCAAAATGCATCAGCTACCGTTCATCTTCATAGTGAGTGTGACAGGTTAAGGCATTAATTCAGCCCACAGGCCATTGACGTTTGACCAATGACAGCCGGGGGTGCTACTGTACAAGACTATGGACTTGTAAGTGACAAGTGTCTGGCACACCCTCGTGATTTGCCTAAATTAATTCAGCCCACAGAGGCCGTTTACTTTTTTGATCACTGACAGTGGACGCATAGACTGTCAGGTGCTAGTGGCTTCTGTGTGTGAGAGTGGGGAACGTGATGTTTGTGATGGCTGGCGAATCATTTTGGATCAGGTGGATCATTTCTTTGTCATCCATTTCCTTTGTTTCTTTAGAAGAAAAGGTAGAAAGAAGGAGGTACATCGACGTGAGACACACCGTCCAAAGGTTAAAATAACTTGGTAGGAAAGAAAGGACTGGCTAAGGGCAAGTGTAGCTAAAAAAAGGATTTGACTTGCACTTTTTTAGCCCTCCCACCCAATATTACCACCAACCGTCACTGGTCACAACACTGCATATCCTGCCATAGCATTACATAGCCTGTCACAGCATTACAAAACCTGTCACAGAACTGTATAACCTGCCATAGCTCTGCACAGGTCATGTCATCGCAATACATAGCAAGCAAACTACATAGTATGCAAATTCCCATTTACTAAATAAAATGAAAGGACCACTCACAGCAATGTAGTAGACCCTGGCCTTCTCTATCAGCTTCCAGTTCTCCTCCAGGTCTAGATGCTTGTCTTTCTTGTAACAGTTAGCAGCAGCCAGGTTAGCAACCAGAGACCTGAATATGGAGGGAAGGGAGGAGGGGAAAGACAGAAATACAGTAGTGGATGACAAACCGCTGGGTGTGATCATTTAACATGGTGGATGTGTGAAAGGCAAGGTAAGCGTGTCTCAGAGTGTTTGTGTGTGTGTGTGTGTGTACCTGTTGTCCCCAGTGACGCAGACGGCGCAGGTTCCGGTAGGCTCCTCCTCCTGCTCATAGTAGTGGGCGTCGACGTGGACCTCCTCTGCCTTCTCCTTCAAGATCTCCCCGAAGCGGTCCTTCCCGATGCAGCCAAAGAACGTGCACACCTTGTGGGGCTCCTGGATCATCCACTACAGAAGACACCACCAGAATGGAGTTCAGACGAACTAGTCTGGACACCGTCAGACTGGGTGGGGTAAATATAACTGACACGGATGAAGCTGCACCATATGTGTAGCTGTGTGTAGTGCGTGTGTAGGGGACCACCTGTGCAATCTTTATAGAGTTCTGGGTCGCTCCTCCAGCATGGTACTCCACTTTGAACTTTTTCACAATCTCTTCAAACCTGCATCAAAAAAAAAACACACACACACACACAGTGAGGTTAAGAGAGGAAGGGTGTGAGGTAGACGGAGAGAGGAAGTGACAGGGTACCCAACGTGCTGGAGAGAGCAGATGAACCTAGCAGCTGTCCAGTGAAATCCCCGCCAACAATAACAGACAAATACACCACTCTGATTAATCAAGGCTGTTGTCTCATCCTGCATGGATCAGCACTCCCTTTGATGAGCCACTCAACACTTGGCTGCACCATTTAAAAGGTTCATTTAAATGACAATATTTCTCATCTGAAACTTTAAGTGCAATCTCTTCATTGTTTATTGTTCTTTAGCTTGACGCACATGTCCCCCATGTTTAAACACATTATAAATATAGAAGCTTTATCAGCCTCTCCAATGAAGGGTTTGAGTATGTGTGAATGGCTAAGATCACCGGACATTGATAGGCCAACTGCAGCTAAGGTCCTGAGACTGACGGGTGTTTCAAAGAGAAATTCAGGGGAAGGGGACTACAGGAGGGAGAAGAGAAAAGGAGGGGAAGAGCAAGGAAGGGGGAAATACTCAGTTCTCTCTCTGTGAGGAATAGGGTGACCGGAAGCATGACCCTGAAAAGGAAGACACTTGGGTCCAAAAAGGAGGAAAAAAGGGTAAAAAAGGAGGACAATCCCAAAAAGTTGTTGACCGGGGACGGGACGGGACAACAACAACAACAGTAACATTAGTCATTTTAGTAAGTCAGCATTTGTAATTTGAATACAAATCCAATACTTCAATACAAGTGCACTGATTTTCTGTTGTCTTTGGTGAGAAAAGTTGTCAAAAGATAAAGAAAATGAGACAGTACCATTACATTACATTTAGTCATTTAGCAGACGCTCTTATCCAGAGCGACTTCCCCAAACTATTTCAATTGTTGTTGTGTGCGGAGCAAAAACTGATGTTAAGACGAGTGCCCGGCAGAAATAGCATTATCCTTGCGTCGTTGCCTTGCGCAGGCATGCCGCTCTAAAGCCCCTTCCCCCCTACTACTGCGACAGAGCTTACAGAAGGCACAATATTGATCTTTGCTGCTCTTAGTGGCAAAGTTCTGAACTAGGTTTGAAGGAGGTCTTTCTTTTTGGCATCTGAAAGCCTACGCGAGTGGTAAATTGCGACGGTGGGCAGGAAGGGTCAAAAAGGAGGACAAAAGGGCGGACAAAGGACTGGAAAACCGGACTGTCCGGACGAAATCCGGACGTCTGGTCACCCTAGTGAGGAAGTAGGGATGGAGATTTGAACTGATTTCACTATTCGAATAGTATCCGAAATGATTTTCGAATATCCGGATAATCTATTTTTATTAATGTGGTTCCGTTATGTAGCCTAATTAGCCTGACATGACGCAAAGCATACAGTAAACACATGAACCACCAAACATGCTGGCAATAATTGGGACTGTTAAGCTATTATATTAAATAAGGATTGAATAAAGAAAACAAATGAAAGATCAATTTATCAACATGACGAAAAGACAATGAACTTGAAAAAACGCTGTGTCTTCAGACGTATAGGCTCTTAAATTGGCGGAATAGCGCTGAGCTATTATGTGTAATATAAAGTTAAAAAAAATACATTGGACGAAATTAAACACATTGGGTAGGCTATCCTCGATAAAAACGAAAGACACACATGGAGAAATATTGCATATTAACTTGGAACCGGAATCCTATAGGATACGGTGCTCCACCACACAATGCAAACATAAATAGCCGATTATGCTAGCTCTACATGGCTACTGGTAAATACAAAAATAAATAAGCCACAAATGCATTAGCCATACGCATTTTTATTCAGGAAAATGAGCATATAAACAGGGGAGAGGCGAGTACGGAGTCGATATACGAGCAGGCCGGCGTAGAAACGACTCTGCAGGAACTGAGGTTGCGGCGAGGTACCTACTGCTTAGCCAGGAAACTAAGCTTCTTGTAGCGCCAAATGAAATGAAAGGAGACTCGCAGCAGAACGCAGGGTCACGTAGCATACCTTTGTTGATGGGTTTCATCATTTCTAACGTCACAACTATTAGAATTCACACCACGAAGCGACGGTTTCTCATTAAAAAAAAAAGTTTTTTAATTAAACTATGCTCATAAGTATTCGAAAAAAGTATTCGAATACTAACTTACTTTAGGATATCCGGATATTCGATTAACCACGCCCATCCCTATGAGGAAGAAGGGAAGGGGAGGTGGGAGGGAGATAAGAGGTGGGTAAGAGAGGGAAAAAGGGAGGAGGTAGGAAGGAGGCAGAGAGGTCTTGTCTCTAGATACACATCAGCTTTTACATGGTCCTGTTCTGGGGCCCATGACTGATGTGATAAATGGAGAATGTAATGTCATCCAGATATTAAGATATCGAGCCACAGAACCGAGGGGCTGACAGGATCAACAGGAGCAGGGTAGAAACAGCTCAGTGAGGCTGGATTAGCCACCATGTAATGCCATCACCTAAAGACCTCTACATCTGTTTGGTAGTCTGCTGCTTTTACTCATGCTAAGCTATACCCATAGGGCTGATGCACACTCTCACAGATCTCTTGTCCGTCTTATCTACGCTCTTGTCAAATATTTGCCTTCTGCCTTGACCAGCATTTCATCTCAAAGGGAATGGGAGGTGAAGCCTCCAGCTTTGCTATTGGCCAAAACCAGCTCTCTGAGCGGAGTCTCCTGCTGTGCTCATTGGCTAGCTGAAAGGGACAGAGGTTGGTTGTGGTTGGCGAGTTCTAGAGTGTTCCTGTTTCATCTAGTCTGCTCTGGAACAGCAAGAGCAAGCTCAGAGTGTGTTCGAGATGGGGGGGGAGAAACAAGGCGCATGAACAGGAAGAATGGTGATATACCCACAGTTCTTTGTGTTTGTCCTCTGCCAGGATCTGGTCATTGGCCTTAAGTCCATACCTAAGGGAGACAGAACAAAGTCAAAGCTGGAACATAAATCCACCATACCTAATACTTTCAGCCTCTTGTATGTAACGTAGATTAGCCCCTTTATCCTCTACCTTATTTACAAGCACACACACACACACACACATTATAACACAGTGGCTCAGCTGACTCTGTAAATTGTTCAATCTCCTACTCTCCATTTAGTCTCTAAGCCAGACATCCAGCGAGTTTTGCCCAGCTCTAATCCAGACATTTATGCAAGTGGCCTGAGAAATTGGACTCCATAACTAATCAAAGGAGGCCTTTGCCCTAGTCTTGAAGCAGCCTGCCCCAGCAAGGCCTCTCCTGTCGTACTCTAGCCTGAACTAAAAAGACTGGGCTGGGAATTAACTATATGAATATCACAACACCATACCCACACGAGACAACATACCACAAAAGACGCCACACTATACCACATCTACACCTACACATAAGATTGCCTGTTATAACGTACAGAGCAGGAGGAGCTGTCACAAACATATCAGAGGTTGTTTGTGGTGGGACTGGCAAGTGGTGTGATGTATTTTAATAATGTCTGCCATAAAGTCACTAGTAACGTGATCTCTCTCACACACACGCGCGCGCGCGCGCGCAGGAGAGGGGGTGGAAAGAGTGAAAAGTAAATAGGTGGATGAAGGGTGAGAGAAAGGAATGACAGGAACAAATTAGGAGAGGGAGAGGAGAGCATAGGGGGATATGACAAGAGGAGAGTGAGAGGACGCAGCATAGTGGGGCTGTGGCCGGTGGAACCGCCCGACTGTTGGTGCTATCACACTTCTGTCTTTACGTGGGTTGACAAAGAGACACAGACAGAAAGAGAACCACACAAAGAAAGAGGTGACAACCCTTTTATACTTTGCATTCAACATCTTCCCTTTGCATGCCTCTTTCCCCAAAGCTATGAGTGACCAGCTGGGAGTCCAATTCAGTCACTCACTTATCTAGGAGGTCCTTGTCCACCACAGATATGATGTCCAGTAGAGGGTTCCCCATCCCAAACAGACAGTTAGCACTGAAACACACAGACAGACACAAAGTTCCATTAGAAACCACACAGCACATGAAGGAAACAGTAATACATGTGTCTAAACATAGGTACAGATAAATAATGTATGATGTTACTTATTTTATTATACAATTAACATACACAACACTACTGAACAATCATTATAATTGCATTTATACACAACCTGGATGAAGGCATAGTAATGTACTTGCCTACATCATAAAATGTTGTGCCCCCCACCTCACACACACACACACACGACTCCCAAGTTTTTTCTGGCCACACAGCCTCACTATGAAAAGCCTTAGAGGTGCTTTGTAGGAACATTATATAAAAAGGGGAACAAAATATAATGTTTATGATTTGCCAGCAAAATGAAACAGAAGTGAGATGTTGAAGTGAGTCCTATTCAGTCAATCATTCAATTATGTTAAATGTTTACCACGAGGCAACATCAGGACAGGACATGACTGTGTGAGCCATGATCAGTGTGTGTGACTGCATCCATTTGAGTTTCTCTCTGGGATTCTCTGAGTACACTACATGCATTATGGAGTCTATAATATGAAGCGAGTGCTCGAAAACACAAATTCTCAAACCAGCCTTCTACCCCCGCCCCTCTTAGCTGCCCAATAGAAGGACATAATTCACAGACAGCAACATTGTGTGGCTTGAGTTGGCTTTTCGCCATACTCAAGTAAAGCAAACTCAAGACACACAATAGTATTATTCTGCACTGCAGGCAACGTGTGTACGTGTCCTTCTGAGAAACATTGACAGAAGCCCTACAAGCATCAGTTTAACACACATTAACAAACACTTTTTAATATTCAATCCTAAAAACCAACAGACAGCTGTATTCTTGGTACTGTTTCTGCCTCAGTGAAGTGAGCAGCCTCTATGTCCGTCTTTCATCCCACCGCTGGCCAGCAACAGGATCCGTCCGTCTCTGAGAAAAGCCCTGATGGTTGCGCCTAGCAAGAGTATTTCATTACAGGTGCCTCCCGTTCCACAAACACTACACAGTAAAACATACACACCCTCTTTCTACTCACTCTCGACAAACAAAAGCATCTCCTTTGGATTACCACAACCCAATACAAATTCCTATCTCTCTATTCTGTGGTGAACACCAACACTGGACATCCAAATAATTTTCAGACAGGCGCAGAGACGAGAGCAGTGTCTACAGAAACAGACGGCTGTTTCAATGTCCGTCTCTAGGTAGGGGATTCCTCTTTCACCAATTAACATCAGTCCAGAAGACCCTGCATTGATTGTTCAGTGCACACAGGAAATATCCCTTATCATCCAATCAATAAACTCACTGAAGATAGCTGAACATTGACTACAAAGCACCAGATATAACCATGCCCATTGCATCTATCTGTTAACATTACAATTAATGAAAAGAGCCATGTAATAAGATGACACACTCCCTCCAGTAGGTCAGTGCCCCTACCGTGCAGCAGGCATGATGTCTTCAGTAAGACCAACAGACAAAAACAAGACTTGTTGTCTTAACAGAGATAAACCCAAAAAGGACTCTGCGTCCCAAAACTGTTAATTTCAGTTTGTGCAGCTGGATCGATTTTCGTCTGCATCTAAAGACCCTCCTCTAGGGGCTTAGCTGATTGGTCATGTGGCCAGTGGGCGGGGCAAGGTGGACAAATCTGAAGCGGTGTTTGGCCGCTTTCAATATTTTGCCTACAAGGAACTTGTGTATTTGGATGACACCGTGAGAAGTGTACCACTACAATAATTGGCTTGGGCACTGAGACTATTAGCTGACGAACATATGATCATACTTGATATGCGGGCATAACGCACTGACCAAACAGAAGGGTATACATGGCAATCATATTTTACAGAACAAAGCAAACATCACGTGGTCGGGCAAGAGACTTCCAAAAATGTTCCCAGTTCTGGTCAGAAGGTAAAAGTCGATAAAGTGTTTATCTTGAATCACAGGTCTTGCAACACTGTTGTACATTAGGTACAACCATGACCATGGCTACCTAGTGACTGGACGGTGAAATTGAACATTACCCTGGCCAAGTGAAAATGTTTCTTAACCTTGGATTTCAGACAAAGATCTTCTACTACAGCTGATATTTTCTAAGTAGGCCTATCGCACTACCCTGTTCAAACTCATGCATGCCTAGCAACAGACACGTGGGAAACCCCACACGCCTGCCGGACTTTACACACAACTTTGCATCAGTGACACAATATGATTTCAACCACACTCCGAGCCACACTCCGAACAGACTAAATACATTTAGAAATCAAGCGGCACGTTTTCATCAAACACCGTCAATGCATAATTATCTAGCCTATTGTTTGAATACACGATCGATTCTAATTCAAATCCCTACGGATTTGACTGTCCTGTCAGGCCAGTGTAAATGCCTTGCACGTGCATTCTGCAAATTAGTTCAGATTTAGCCCTGTGGAATGGAAATCTAACAAGCTCGATAGCTACCTGAGTTTAACTGGACTCTTTTTCCCTTTGCTCTTTCTGGCTAGGCTTTTCCTTGCAGGGCTCTTCTCTGAGACTGCCTTCTCTTCTTTCCCACCCCTCGTGGAAAGTCGGAGTCTCTTCGATTTGGGTTCTCCAGATGCCATGTTTCTTTCAGTTGCACTGCTTAACAGCCGAATGAGATGAATGCTTGACTGCGAATGAGATATCTAAAGGAACTGCTATAAAATCAATGGACCACAGCTACAGCAACCACACGAGCCAATGTAAGCTGTCCACGCATTGCGCCTGAGCGAAAAGACTAAAGTCAGACGTTGTTCAAATAATCAGGCATCTTTTGGCTTGCTCATACTTGCACTTTGACACATAACTGCATTGTGTATCGAATGTATTCCAAGACTACGTTGATGCTGTGTGGTGGTAAGCATGTACATATTTAAAACAGGCGTTATTTCAGTGCACATTGGTTGGAAGTCCTTATTCTTGACCACTCACTCACTTCTTGACCACTATTGACCACTCACGCTGCTCATTCTTATTCTTATTTTTATATATATTTTATTTTATATTTAAATGGTTGTATTCTTAGATTGTTTAGTTCTTAGAAATAGTTAAACTTTTGTACTTTTACTTAATTTAGTGTTTTGCACCTCCCTGCCACAGTAAATTCCGTGTTTGTATAACGTACATGGCGAATAAACCGAATTCTGATTCTGATTCTCACATTATAAATAATGAAAACATTATATACACTATCAGCGTGAAGGAAATCTTTCTTATTGTCATTACCAAGTCGCTTAGCCTGGCATCAGGCCAATGAGCTCGCAGATTGGTCTAGTTCCCAAGGTATAACTAACTAGGTTAATGAAGTGAATAAAGTGTTTATATGGAATCACAGCTCTTGAAACACGGTTGAGGCGCAGGTAGCTGACCAGCACCCCCGACGGTGACTAAAAAATTAATGGGCAACTCATGGCGATGAAAAGATCTAAAGTATTACACATGTCTCTCAAGTTCTGAAGACAGGCAAGAGTGACATTCCTCCTCCCCCCCAATTAATAAATTAATTAATTAATTAATTGCTTTTTACCCGACATCTTTGAAAGGCAGCAATGATTAGGTTCACTTAAATGTATATAGTGTTAATAAAATTATTAAGCCTATTTGGAAAGAGATCTTTATAATGTGACAATGTCAGTCATCGTGTGATAACAAAAATATGACTAGGCCTATAGACTTGTTCTGAGCAGGTGTTGTCAGTGAACAGGCTGTGAAACTGTTGGTTAAGTTACAGACACTCATGAAAAACTGATGCTAATTATCTGGGAAACATTTTCTAACAGCAGTCAAGTTGTCATTGTTTGTGTCAAACAAGTTGTGAATTTGTTGTAACATTAAAACAGGAGATCATGACATTACTCTGTGCTGAAAGTGATGCTCGAGCTCCAGAGGTTTGCTCTGTGGGTGAACGGTCGGAAGACGTTAGGTGCATTCGACTTCATGCAGCGCCGGCGTCGCCGTCAGCCCGGCTGACTTGAAACAGCCAATGGCATTCTAAGCTTCCCTGTCGGCGGCGCCGGCGCTGCATGAAGTCGAATGTACCTCTTGTAGCAGAATCACCTGAACAATTCCAGGATATGATGCTTTTTTTCATTGGTTGTTGCGTTCAATCTTACCCAGATACAATAGTTCTATTTTATGATTGGCTATTGTGTAGAACCTTTCTTTTTTTTTGGATTTGGCTGATAAGTGGCAGGCTCGACTAAGAACTCCAGGGGAGACGCGCTTCATTCCTGCCGGTTCCATAATAAGAGAGGCGTGGCCAGAGGAATTTTGGTTGGGCGCTGCGGCATATTAAATATGTTATAAATAGTTTTTCCGCGTGAGAAATACAATGTGTGGCGGGAGTGCATGACAAAATACCAAAATGAGTGACTGTCACGCTCAATACGTGACACTTGAGAGCCCACATTTACATTTTACATTTATTCATTTAGCAGACGCTTTTATCCAAAGCGACTTCCAAGATAGAGCTACTTAAGTGATCATATTATCAATGATCATAAACAACGAGATAGTCCCAAAAACATTGTTGGTAGCCAAAACATGAAGCATACATTGTGAAAAGCAAATAAGTGCCAATGGGAAGAAACACAATAGCATTTAGTTAAAGAAGTTACAATTAAACAACATGAACCTCAAAAGTGCAAGAGTGTACCTGTAGGAAAGCAAGCAACAATAATATAATTCAAAGCGAGTATAGTTAAATCAGTTACAACTAAACAACAAGAGCAACAAGTCCCTCAAAAAGAGTCATTGTTTTCCTGGAGGAAACTAACATCAGGTCCAGCAAATCAAGTACCATTGTACTCCCGGAACAAGTGCGTCTTGAGCCTTTTCTTGTGTCTTTGATGGAGGTGGGGAGGTTATTCCACCATTGGGGGGCCAGACAGGTGAAGAGCTTGGGTCATGAGAGTCAGAAGAAGACCGTAGGTGGCGGGTGGGGGTGTAAGGCTGGTGGAGAGTGTTAGCTGCTCCTGGCATTCTCTAATCCCTGCTTTCCTCTCTGTCCACCCCCCCCACACATCCCCTGTGGTGTGTGGGGTTTGAGCTGTCAGCACCTGCCTGGTCGTCGGTCTGCCAACGCTGGACCTGGTCGCCAACCGGAAACCAGTCTCCATGACGGGCAACAGTGAGTTTCCCAGTCCCTTCCCACATCTACTAAGTTAAACAATGGATTTTGGTGTTTCAAAAACCCATTGACATTTCCCTGCTGTATGACTATGTTAAGCCTGTGTTCTGCTCCTCTCTTTCACCAACCGTCTGTGAAGGAGGGGAACCCTCACTGAATTGCTCCTCCCAAGGTTTCTTCCATTTTTTCTCCTCTAGTGAGTTTTTCTGCAAGTTTTTCCTTGTCTTCCTTGAGGGTTTAGGTTGGTTGAGGGGCAGTGCTATGGGCGTATGTGAAGCCCTCTGTGACATGCTTGCGTTTAAAAAGGGCTATACAAATACATTTTTATTTGATTTGAGAGGCTTGATGTAGTCGGGTGCAGTCCCGTTCACCGCTCGGAAGGTCAGTACCAGGGTCTTGAATTTGATACTGGCCGTGATGGTAAGCCAGTGGAGGGAGATGAGGAGCGGGGTAACATGGGAGCGTCTGGGTAGATTGAAGACCAGGTGGGCTGCTGTGTTCTGAATCCTCTGGAGAGGGCGGATTGCGCATGCTGGGAGACCGGCGAGCAGCGAGTTGCAGTAGTCCAATTTGAAGAGGACAAGTGCTTGGACTAGCAGCTGGGTGGAATGCTCAGACAGGTATCTCCTGATCTTCCGGATGTTGTAGAGGGTGAATCTACACGACCGGGAGACTGCAGCAAATTATTAGTATTAGTCGATATGGTATCGTTTGGATCAGATTAACTTTGTTCAACATAATGTCTCACAGGCCCGGCTACAGCAATTTGTAGTAAAGTGGTTATTCTTATTTCCTGATTTATTTTACAATAAATAACCACGCCTATATCCCTTACTACATCCAACAGAAAACTTAGGTATGGGGCTTTTCACAGTGGGGATGAGATCATCATTGGTCCTGGCACTAGACTTCACAATACAGGTAAGGCATAACTATTTTAGTTATCAAGTTAACTATCATTTGCTATATTTTGTACTATATCCTTTCTACGTGGTAATGGTAAAACATTGCATTTTGGCAAAGTAAACATTTAAATTTATGCATTTAGCAGACACTTTTATCCAAAGCGACTATCAAGAGAGAGCTTTACAAAAGAGCATAGGTCACTGATCATAACAACAAGATAGCCACAAACATTGCGAGCAGCCAAAACATGAAGCATACATTGTGAAAAACCAAATAAGTGCCAAAGGGAAGAACCATAAGAGCATGCAGTAAAACAAGTTACAATTAAACAACATGAAACTCAAAAAGTGCAAGAGTGTACCTGTAGAAAAACAATCAACAGTAAAATATTTCACAGCAAGTACAAGAATTTAAAACCGTTACAACTAACCAACAAGAGCAACAAGTCTCTCAATAAGAGTCATTGTGATCCTGGAGGAAACTAACATCAGGTCCAGCCAAGCATTCTTAAGTGCCATTGTACTCCCGGAACAAGTGCGTCTTGAGCCTTTTCTTGAAGGTGGGGAGACAGTCAGTGTCCCTGATGGAGGTGGGGAGTTGATTCCACCATTGGGGGGCCAGACAGGAGAAGAGCTTGTGTTGGGACCGGGTGCTCTTGAGCGGTGGGACCACCAGATGGTTGTCAGAAGAAGACCGTAGGTGGTGTGGGGGGGGGGGGGGGTGTAAGGCTGGAGGAGAGACTTGATGTCGTCGGGTGCAGTCCCGTTCACCGCTCGGAAGGTCAGTACCAGAGTCTTGAATCTGATACGGGCCGTGATGGGAAGCCAGTGTAGGGAGATGAGGAGCGGGGTAACATGGGAGCGTCTGGGTAGATTGAAGACCAGACGGGCCGCCGCATTCTGAATCCTCTGGAGAGGGCGGGTTGCGCATGCTGGGAGACTGGCGAGCAGCGAGTTGCAGTAGTGCAACGCTCTTCATCACATTTAATTGATACTTTTCTGCAGGTGTTGTACGAGAGATCCTTCAGTTACCACAATCAATCAAATTATTTCTGAATACATTATTTTGTATATACAATCTTGTTTATAAAGTAAATTTAGGGATAGATATTTTAAGTAAAATGCTTTTCATGAGGGCAACCTATCACATTTGTAAATCAGTATGATAAAAATATTTCACAAAACACTTCCCAGAATATGCTATGATTAAGTTACTTTAAATGATCTTGCATTCAGTTTTGTTTTTCACATACTCGATGATTTGCAGTGGTCATATTACTAATGTATAATTAACAACTGCACTCTGAGAGACTAAGACACCAGTTCTCAGCTAACAAATCTGCTTCTGTCTGGAGAGGGCTCAGGCAGATCACCAACTACAAGCCCAGTGCATTAACGACTCTCGTCTGGTCAACGACCTGAACAAGTTCGACTTTTGATTTGAAAAAAAAATTGGACTGTCCTGACCCGCACCTACCCACCCCAGAGCCCCCCCCCCCCCCCCCCCCCCCCTACAGAGATGACTCTCTCCATTCAGGAGGGAGAAGTTAACAGACCTTTCAAGAGGCAGAACCCCCACAAAGCAGCTGGGCCGGACTCTGTCTATCCAGCAACCCTCAAGCACTGTGCTGACCAGCTGTCTCCGGTGTTCACCAACATCTTTAACACTTCCCTGGAGACATATCATGTGCAAGCCTCAAGTCCTCCACCATCATCCCGGTGCCAAGGCCAACAGGACTTAATGACCTCCCAACCTGTCACCCTGACCTCTGTGGTAATGAAGTTTTTTTAGTGCCTGGGCTGGCACACCTCAAATCCATCACAGACCCTCTTCTGGACCCCCTGCAGTTTGCCTACAGAGCCAACAGGTCTGTAGACGACACAGTCGTCTCCCCTCTGCAGTTGCTACAGAGGGGAAAGGGCTGCATCCTTCCCCTCTGCTCTTCTCCATGTACAGAAAACAGCTGCACCTCCAGTCATCAGTCCGTCAAACTCCTAAAGTTTGCGGACGACACCACTCTCATTGGGCTCATCTCTGGTGGGGATGAGTCTGAATATACAGTACTGTGCAAAAGTTTTAGGCAGGGCTGAAAAAATGCTGTAAAGTTAGAATGCTTTCAAAAAAGAGACATGTTAATAGTTATATTTATCACAACAAAATACAGAATGAGTGAACAGAAGAAAAATCTTGGTGTGGTCTTTGGTGTGACCACCTATGTAATGCCTTCAAAACAGCATCAATTCTTCTGGGTACACTTGCACACAGTTTTTGAAAGAACTCGGCAGGTAGGTTGGCCCAAACATTTTGGAGAACTAACCACAGTTCTTCTGTGGATTTAGGTAGCCTCAGTTGCTTCTCTCTCTTCATGTAATCCCAGACAGACTCGATGTTGAGATCAGGGCTCTGGAGGCCATACCAGCACTTCCAGGACTCCTTGTTCTTCTTTACGCTGAAGATAGTTCTTAATAACTTTCGCTGTATGTTTAGGGTCGTTGTCATGCTGCAGAATAAATTTGGGGCCAATCAGATGCTTCCCTGATGGTTTTTCATGATGGATAAGTATCTGCCTGTACTTCTCAGCACCGAGGAGAACATTAATTTTGACCAAATCCCCAACTCCATTTGCAAAAATGCAGCCCTAAACGTGCAACCTCCACCATGCTTCACTGTTGCCTGCAGACACTCATTCGTGTACTCTCCAGCCCTTCGGTGAACAAACTGCCTTCTGCAACAGCCAAATATTTCAATTTTTCTGCGCCCCAGTTCCTGTGTTTTTGTGCATAGTTGAGTCGCTTGGCCTTGTTTCCACGTCGGAGGTATGGCTTTTTGCCGCAAGTCTTCTATGAAGGCCACTTCTGACCAGACTTCTCCGGACAGTAGATGGGAGTACCAGGGTCCCACTGTTTTCTGCCAATTCTGAGCTGATGGCACTGCTGGACATCTTCCGATTGCGAAGGGAAGTAAGCATGATGTGTCTTTCAGCTGCTGCAGTAAGTTTCCTTGGCCAACAGCTGCGTCTACGGTCCTCAACGTTGCCCGTTTCTTTGTGCTTCTTCAAAAGAGGTTGGACAGCACATCTGGAAACCACTGTCTGCCTTGAACTTTCTGCTTGGGTGAGACCTTGCTGATGCAATATAACTACCTTGTGTCTTGTTGCTGTGCTCAGTCTTGCTATGGTGTATAACTTTTGACAGTAAACTGTCTTCAGCAACCTCACCTTGTTAGCTGAGTTTGGCTGTTCCTCACCCAGTTTTATTCCTCCTACACAGCTGTTTCTGTTTCAGTTAATGGCTGTTTTTCAACCTACATATTAAATTGATGATCATTAGCACCTGTTTGGTAATTGTTTAATCATACACCTGACTACATGCCTACAAAATCCCTGACTTTGTGCAAGTGTACCCAGAAGAATTGATGCTGTTTTGAAGGCATAGGGTGGTCACACCAAATACGGATTTGATGTAGATTTTTCTTCTGTTCACTCACTTTGAATTTAGTTAATTGATAAATATAATTAATTAACATGTCTATTTTTGAAAGCATTCTTACTTTACAGCTTTTTTTTTTCACACCTGCCTAAAACTTTTGCACAGCACTGTAGGTAGAAAGCTGACAACCTGGTGACCTGGTGCAGCCAGAACAACATGGAGCTAAATGCTCTTAAGATGGTTGTGGACTTCAGGAAAAACCCAGTCCCACTCAGCCCCATCACCCTGTGCGACTCCCCAGTCAACACTGTGGAGTCCTTTTTCTTCCTGGGCACTATGCTCTCCCAGGACCTCAATTGGGAACTGAACATCAGCTCCCTCAACAAGAAAGCACAACAGAGGATGTACTTCCTGCGGCAGCTGAAGAAATTCAACCTGCCAAAGACAATGATGGTGCACTTCTACACAGCCATCCTTGAGTCCATCCTCACCTCTTCCATCACCATGTGGTACACTGCTGCCACTGCTAAAGACAAGAACAGGCTGCAGCGCATCATCTGCATCTGCGTGATTCGGCTGCAATCTGCCTTCCCTCGAGGACCTGTACTTCTTTAGAACCCTGAGGCGAGCAAGGAAGATTGTGGCCGACTCCTCCCACCCTGGACACACTCTGTTCCAGCCAATTCCCTTCGGCCATCAGGACCAAAACCTCACGCCATAAGAACAGTTTCTTTCCATCCGCAGCTGGCCTCTTCAACAAGGCTAAGGACCCCCACTGCCATTAACACTTCTATTTATAACTTTTCTATCTAACTAGTCCATCTATCACTTATTGCACATTGCACAAGTCTTCTACCTGTCATGTGCACTTTTTTATTTTAGATCTTCTTTTTTCCATTGTATAGTATTGTTTAGAATTATTTAGGCTGTTGTACTTTTTCTACTTCTATAAGATTCGTATATCGTATGCACCTTCCTGACACAGAAAAGTTGGCGGACCTCGGTCCGTGTCCAGACTGAGGGAAGGTTCTATTTGGACCTAGATATGTTTCTCATAAAAAGGGCTATCAACTTTTAACCTAGCTACTTGTAGTCTACACATGGTATATTGATTGTTGAGGTGGATCCCTTTCCTGTTGCGCAAATTCTTTTCAGTAACCTAAGCCAGGACCAGTGTTGGGGTAGTTACTCAAAAAAAGTAATAGATTACACATTACTAGTTACTTTGCTTTACTTTACTAGATTACTCACTGCTGAAAGTAGTTACACTACTAGTTACATTACTTTTGGATTACTCCGTGACATCACCTGAGATGCACTTGCCAAATAACAATATATGCCCAAATCAACTCATACTTATTATAATGAGGACAGATCTCTCTTTTATGCTTTTTACACAATACCACAAAGCTGGCAAAAAAGTTGTGAACATCAACCTAAAAGTTGTCAAGCATAACAAGGCTACAGTACTGGCAGTAAGCAAAAAAAAATAATGCTTAAAACTTTAAATGGCAACATTTCCTCTACTATGTATGCTGCTACAAGCCTCTTTATCTCTGCTTTGGTAACCTGCTGATGTTGAAAGTCAAGTCGTGGCTGCTTGGCTGGTGTCGGCAACAATGGCAACGGCAACCTTTTATCTGCGTCATAGTGATGGGAAGTTCGGATCATTTTACTGATTCGGTTCTTTCTATCTCGTTCAGTAAAATGAACAAATCTTTTTTCGAGTAATTCGTTCATTTCAACGGGGGGGGGGATTATCCGTCCACTGCAAACACGTATCATATTCTCATGTAGGTTAGTGCATCAGAATCAGAATCAGAATGGGTTTTTATTCGCCATGAAAGTTTGCACAGACAAGGAATTTACTTCGGTAGGAGAGCCTACCTAGGCAGCCAATTTCGGCGCCACTAGAAAGTTACAGCATAACATGAGGAGAGAGGAGGAGAGAAAAAGGCAACACCCAGACAATGCTCCTAGAGGAGTACAGTGTGGGAACAGACAAAAACCTCAGCACATAAGCACAACAACATTTACAAAAACACGATACTTGCAACGAGTGGGGGGGGGGGGGGGGGGTAGACAAGCAGCATCTGGACCTGCAGCCATGTAAGCGCTGGACACAGAACCGCCAGCCACCCTGGGGAAACAAGCAGGCGAAGGCGTTGGATGGGGGTGGGGGGGTGGTGATATCTGTAGTAGGTGAAAGTTAATGTGTGAGTAAGTCTGGGTTGGCGCCCTCGACCTAGGCCACAATCAGTCCGATTCTCCCTATGCAGATTGTGTTGGCCAGGAGACATCCTTGGTCATGACCCGGGAAGAGACCAAACCACAGATGTCGGTGGGGGGGGTGAAGGGAGGAGCAAGATAGTCTCGCTTCAGCGCTCTCCAGGGGAGTTGTTTTCCAGCAACGACCTTGGCCAGGCCTTGTGCTGGTTACGGGGCCGAAAGAGGATAAGATTGGGGTAGTTGTTTTGACGAGTAGCCGCAACTCAATTTTCGCGTCCACCCTTCAGGAAGGTCTCCAAGTCCTCCATCTTCCTCTGCAGAGCCGCAAACTTATCCCTGTTGTAATCAATGCTGCGTTGTAAGTTCACAGACTGAGCTCCAGCAACTCTGCCCACCGCTTCAATCATATCGGGCAGCCTAACGGGGCTTTTGACGGCTGCAGCCGTTTCCTTGATTTTACGATATACAAGGCCAGCGCCTATTCCAAACAGCAGAAAGCCTGTAATCATGGTTCCGAATATGAAGATGTCTTCAACGTCCTCCACGGAAAGCGCCGTTAGACACACGACACGCCAATTCTCCCACGCGTCCATCGTGTAGCCAGCTGCGAACGTCCCGTCCGGACAGTTGGGTTCCCCCGCACCCGAGCTTCTCTTCGAGAAGATGGTGTCAATAGCATTAAGAGACCAGCTAATTAATTCCATGCTTCTAGTTTCGGAGAGTGATGATGAGAGAGTATCTTGAGACAAGACAAGACACAGACACAGCCAAGCAGGGAAGTCTTGAGTTAGCATGTTGCCGTTGAAGATGCTTTGACAGATTAGAGGTTGTGTTCGTGGCGGTGGAGAGGTGTTTTTGGCGTGGGCACAATGTACATTGTACAGTTAAGTTTTTGTCCTTTCCCGCAACTAATACAAAGTAATGTGCATACCTCCATCCCTCAAAAGACGTCCTAAGCGGCTCTGCCATTCTTGTTTCGCCTCATGAACTTTGGGGCTAAATCAGCTGACGAGTGTTAAGCAAACACACGTAGCCTACTGTAAAGGGAAGTTTGATTTGTTGTTTTTTCTCTCCTCCCGATATGCAGATCGCAGTAATGCAAGTAACGCAAGTAACGCAAGACATATTTGTATTAACTTCAGTAATCGCATTACAGTTACTATCAACAGTAATGCGTTACATTACTGCGTTACAGACAAATGTAATCTGATTACAGTACTTTGTAACGCGTTACCCCCAACACTGGCCAGGACACATCGCCACTGATGCTAGGCATGATTTGAAATTCCCTTCTATGACAAGTTATGGCACCCCAAACAACCTTTTAAAAAAACTATGAGTAAGCTATTCTTTACAGCAGCAACCCAGTCATGCCGTTGTCCAGTTTTTATGGCCCATATATAAATAGGACTAAATTACAGCTGTTTGAACTTTAACCAAATCTGACAATGCGTGCCATTGGAGAAATGTCTTATTTTCTGTCCCATTTTTATAGGAAAAGTACAAGACAATATGGCTATTCATAAACTCTCAACAGTTGATGTGTAGCAGAGAGGCTGACTTGCAACCTCATGCTCTTGAGTTTGAATCTCCATTCAGCCTGTTGTCGTTGGTCAACATGAAGTAATTTTTCTCTCTTGTTGTCCAACTCTTGATCTTCTACAATGTAAATTTTTATAATATTTTTCCATTTTGCGGAGGAACCCTCATCGCTGCTTGCAGCTATATTTAGGATTCCTCCGTCAGGAGGAACCCTATTGTAATTGTTGGTATTATTAGGATTCCTCCGTCAGGAGGAACCCTATTGTAATTGTTGGTATTATTAAGGTTCCTCCGGTAGGAGGGAACCTATTGTTTTTGTTAGTATTCTTATTAGGGTTCCTCCCTAAGTGATGGCATTTCCACCCCATTGCTCCAATTCTTCTGAAACTTGGTGTGCATGCCTCATTTTTCATGAGGAACAAAAAAGCCCCAAGGACCCATAAGGTCCGCCATGATGGATATTTCTGTGCAGTGATAATTTGGGAAAACCTTCAAAATCGATCTCCTCTTAAAAAAAAGTTCAAATTGACTTGACATTTTGTACAGATATGTATCATTGACGTATTTAAAAATGTTACCTAAGAAAGTTGAATCAAATAAATGGCTGAAAGGGGTGTATTTATGTAGATCCACATTGCCTCAATATGTTTGTGTCACTAAATCAAATGTCATTTTGAATGATGGTTTTTCAAACCTAATAGGCTTTAAGGTGACACCCCCCTGACGTACCCTACAAAGTTTCACCTTGATATGTGAAAATATGACATATGTTTGAGCTTGGACCAAATCTGACAATGCTTGCCATTGGAGAAACGTTTGATTTTATTATCCAGTTACTGAACATGGCAAAGTCCTGAGAATGGCTCAATTGGATGAGATGTTGTGCTGGTAAACGAAGTTTTTTTTTTTTTTGACAGAACGGTTTCTGGTCTTCCGGTCAATCCTCCGGTTGTAAAACATAGCAATGAGTATTTATTTGAGCCCATTACAACACTCCGATCATCTGTTTAGCGAGACTGTGTAAACCACTGCAAAACAAGCCAGGTTCACCACAGTAGCTAGCTACTTGTAGTCTATGCATGGTAGTGTCAGATTCACAACCGAGTTAGCTTAAATGAAGTGTATTGATTGTTCAGGTGGATCCCTTGCCTGTTGCACAAATTCATTTCAGTTACCTAAGCCAGGACACATCGCCACTGATGCTATGCATGATTTGAAATTCCCTTCCATGACAAGTTATGGCACCCCAAACAACCTTTTAAAAGCACTACGAGTAAGCTATTCTTTACAGCAGCAACCCAGTCATCCCGTTGTCCCGTTTTTATGTCCCATATATAAATAGGACTAAATTACAGCTGTTTGAACTTACCAAATCTGACAATGCGTGCCATTGGAGAAATATCTTATTTTCCTGATACAAAAACTGAACAATTAAATGTCTAAGTCTGTGAATGGCTTAGTAGGATGAGATGCAGTGCTGATGTGTGAAGGGTGGTGGGTTCTAATCCAGTCAGAGGTATAAACTTTTATTTTTATTTTATTCTGACAGAAATTACCATTTCAAGTTTTCTAGTTAATCCCAGTGTATTACGTCAATTTTACAACATGTTGCCATTTTGAAGGAGGAATCCGCCATTGCTGCTTGCAGCTATATTTTTATACTGTTTTGTTCGGCTTGACGTAGCGTCCATTATCTGGGTCGTAGGTACTTGAGAGGCGGCGCCTTCCGGCGAGGGGGCAGAGCTTCAGCTCCTTCAGGTGACACGCCCCCCCAGTCTCAAGCAGAGAAGACTGCTGATTTTCTCACGATTTCAAAGCCTAATTTAACATACTTCTCTGTGTTTTTTTTATTCGAATTTGGATGGGTAGTTAATAACACATTCTTCTGTGGTGTGGTGAACTTAAAACTTGTTTTCAATTCCACTTTACAGGATCTTTAATCAAATATATACACTATTGCATTGTTATTACAGTATTTTAAGACAAATGTCCCACTTACAAGCAATATTAACCAAGAACCACCAACTCTCCCTCAAGCCACCCAACCAAGGAATTACCACATGATGTCGATGTAGTTTTCTGGCATTCAAAGGATACATGTCCCATTACAACTGAGAAGAAATTAACAACCTCAAAATATAACCTGGTTACACTTTCTTCTTGTTGCTCTATATTGTTCTTTGTCCACACAAGATCAGCCCAAAGAGGTACTCTTTATACCATATGGTCATGCGATTGAAAGAACCTCATCACCTGATTGTTTCCTAGTTGGGAATCATCTGTGATTTACAGTATTTGCATAACTTCAACCAGCTGTTCGTCAGTAGCAATGGAATTAAATACAGGGGATATATTTGTGTTTCAATTCACAGTATTAACAGCTGTTCACTTTGACTTCAGCCAATAAGTTAGGTTTTGAACATGATGTTATTTGTTCTGACAAAGTGTGAAAGCATTGGTAAATTGGGCAGTAAAAATCAAGATCGATCTTGGTTGAGCTTGTGTGTAAAAGAAGTTCAAGCATTTTAAATTTGTGTTTACTCTATGCATTTTGTGTCAAAGCAACAATAAATGTGTTAATTGAATAGCCAACACAGACGGATGTTGTGCTAACTGTGTCAGGAGTTTAGGAAACTTGTTGTAAGTATTGAAAAAATTGTCATAGCGATTGTAAAATACTGTCACATGTCTTGTTGCTTTGACACAAAATGTATAGTGTAAACACAAATTTAAAATGCTTGCTTCAATTTTAGGATTTCCCCTTTTATCCACCATACAGTCCAAGACTAAGGGCATCTGGATGAACACTGACTGAACCATGTACAATGACAAAACAAACAAACATTAAAACAGTTCTCCAAATTTGTTTAGGCTACATGTACAGCATATTTGTTATGAAAGAATTGCAGGTGATGAAAATGTAGGATCAAGTTCAAGTCCACTTTATTTTTCATTTCACCAAAAGCAGAACAATACAGACACATTGTGTCATTAAATGTTGAGTCTCACAGGCCCACTGTGCAACGTTTTTATAAACGATTTTCTTTACAGGCCACTACGTGGTGCTCTAATACTGAATAGATTTTTGTCTCTGGCTATTCTGCTCAGCTGCACTCTGATCTATAAAAGTCGAGGGACGATAGACATCCAGGCTGTGGAGATCCTCCAGTATCCTTGTAGTTTATAAACATATCCCTGGTCTGCTTCCAGTTTATAAACATGATGTCTGCTTTGGAAACTTTCCGGTTTGGTTTTCAGAAACTGAAAGAAAATCCTGGTCCTCTGGGTCCACTGTCCTGTAAGTTTGACAGTGTTGGGAAAGTTCACTTTCTACATGAACTAGTTCAGTTCATAGTTCACAAATTTTAAAATGAACTAGTTCAGTTCATAGTTCATAATTCAAAATTTTGAACTAAGTTCACAGCTCCAAAAAATGAACTAGTTCAGTTCTTTTTTTCAATATGTTACGGGCTATAATTTTTCTAAATTATTTCCACAGCCCATATAGAACCACAGACAGTGCGGCGGTGCGACACTGGTGGCTGCCGTTGCCAGATTTAAATCTCTATCTGTCTGCAATACCGCTTGTGTTTGTGTATCAAGGATGAGACTTGGTTTGTTTTAAGTTTAACATGGGCATGTGCTCCTGACTTTATTATCTCCCACTCTCGCATCATCTACCCATTCTTCTTCTAACACCACCAAGGTTCTACCACTGGATAGCCCCCTCTACTGGTCACATCCAGTATTACATTGCATATCAACACATCCCCCTTTCCCTGAAGCAGTGAACAAAAACATGCTTTAACATATGTAAACGACAATGATGAAAAACCAGACTCACAATTTCTTCACAACTTATACACATATATATATTTTTTAGACCCTTGATTCACAGATCGAGTCTGACTGGGCTGCGTTTCCCGATAACAATCGTAGCTGTTACGAGGGTTCTCTACGATCAAAATAACGATCCATCGTTATTGGGTGTGCTTTGCCTTCGGCAAGGGCACAACCTTTGTTCTCTCACATATATATTATTATTTTTATTATTATTATTTTTATTCTTTTTGCCCCCCTAAAACTCAGTCAATATTTGGCCTACATAGACAACGTAGGTGTCAAAAGTTTCGTCTTGGTAGCGATTGAGTTGCTTCTATTGGAATTTACGTTCCGTTGCATGGTTTAGGCGTCAGTTAAGTTTTTGTGGCGAAAAGTGAAGCTAATGGTGGCTAATTTGCTAGCCCCAGTCACTGACGTTACTAACGTCACTACGTCACTAACGTCACGAAAACACGCGTGACTACCTTTGGCAGAACATTCGTTTCACATCTGTTAACTTGGGGGATAGCTAGGCTAACTATAGCTTTACTGCAAGGCAGCTGCAGAAACGCCACAAGCAAAGAGGCCAGGGTGATAAATATTTACTCATTTTACTTTGTGATATGACACACAATTGTGATGTGTAATGTACAATATAAGCTGATATTATTAAGGAAGTACATCTACTTTCGGAAACAGTAGTCTACTATTTCACTGAAGTATTAGCATCATGACATTAGCCTGTGTTGCCCGGGCAACACATACTACAGTGGTCTATGATGTATCTGTTTTCAATCGTTAAAATAAACATTCCTCACATATACATTTTCGTTGTATTATTTATTCTGACATTATTAAACGATTTGTTGGTGAAATTACCATTACCTGTTGTTTCAAACCAGTGTAGCTCACTGCAACGCTGTAGCCTCCCCGAGACACTAGTGTGAGTAGCTAACAAAAACTCCTCAGCTGTTCAAGTCAAACGGCGACAGAACATGTTCGGCACTCCCCTTACTCAAAAGTCTTTCAATAGTTGAAACAATCTGACTACTAACCTGAACTTCATTGCCACAGCCTAAACTTTGTCAATCTGTTCATGAAAATAATTAATTTCAGCCTAAACCGTACAACGGAACGTTAAATCGAATTCAACCAACGCAATCGCTAACAAGACGAACACAGCAGTAGTCTAGTACTGTACTGTAGTAGTAAAATTTACCGGGGCAGCTTCTCCACACAGGGCTATATCGCATTTTGCGTTGTTACTGACAATGATCGCTACCAGTGAGCTTTTTATGAATGAGCGATTTTCCACTAAATAAATGTCAAGCTTATTTACGTTTTTGGGGGCATATTTTCAGTTAGCAGATGGTACTGTTTGAATCGCGATTCTATCTTCTGCCGGTAAAGTCGTAGAATAATCTTCAAAGGGGGTTCTTTATTAATGAATGAATGCAATATGAGTAGGCTAAATGCCTGAAAATATCACGAGAAGGGACAACTTAAAAGGACGTTTAAGTCATAGAGATTAGGTCCATTTTAACACCGGTCTGCCAAATGTATTCGTTTTGATTCAGCCTGTCAGCTGCCTCTTGCAGGGGAAATGAGAAGACATCATATTTCATTCTACACTTCACTCGTATTTTGAGTTGTAAATGAGCAGCAAAAAAAAGATGCTTTTAAATCTATGTAATCTTTATAAATAATAAGTAGGCCCGATGCATTTTTATATAAAATATACAGACCCCTGTGCAACCGACGCAAGCAAGCACACCCTACAATTTCCCCAGAAATTGTATCCTCTCTAGTTTCTTACATGCGTTTCCCGAACATGCTCATAAGGAGAACCATCGTACGTGTCTCTTAAGTTGCACTTAACAAGACGCTGTCCATTGTACTGAAATGTGATTCTTCTGACGCAACTTTAAGACTTTAAAAAGTAAACGTTAACCAAAATATTTGACGAATTACGGTACACAAAAAATATTTTCTGTCGCTACAGAAAACTTTACATTTATTATAGGCTACTTATTTTTGTACTTTTCAATGAACATTGTATGATGCTACATGAAGGCAAAGACAATAAGGTGAACGTGCAAACTATGCTGCGTCTGAGTTTTACACCGGTGTTAGGACCCTGCAATCAGCGACACAGGATGCTAAATACCAATGGGAGGTCTTGGAAATTAAGTGGGCTTGTCTCCAAATTGAGGGGAGGAAGCTCTTGTTTGAAGAGATGAAGTTCACAAGGCCCTCCATTTCTGTGCCTATTCTTCTTCCCAATCAACAAGGTAGTGTCAAATTTAGGTTACCTTATAGCCTAAGCATACAATGTTTATTTAAATTAAGTAAAGGCTGAATTGTGTATTGTATCATATATTCAGTGTTGCCTGTCCAATCCTTACATGTTTACCTTATAGATCCATGTGAGGAGCAGGAGCAGGGAGAACAAACTCCACTAAAACAACTATTTCTCAAATTACTTGTGCCTTGGTTTTTAACTCTTCTTGGTAGGCTACTCCACTATCCATAGGCAAATATATATATATATAGTCCTATATTTACTACTTAATTGAACTACAAGGTTAAAAACCATGCATATAAATGGTATCACACATGGCATGTCCCAGCTAGCAGCCTAAATCATTCAGTGTACAAATACAAGCATCTCAATCCAACATATTTACTGTCTTATTTTCTAGTGCTGACTATATCTACAATCTTGCATAGGCCAACAGCTTTCCAAGACCATGTTTGCAATCTCATAATTCTCACATATTGGCCACAAATGACATTGTGACAAATGACAAACACATAAGTAATGAATACCCCATCTTCAACATGGAATCATTATTTCTGACATGAATAATCAACTCTACTTTAATTGATGGTTAATCAATTAACTGCTCCTGAACCACATAGAAGCAGACATGCAGAGGCTAACAAGGAGGTCCTTTGCACTGACCCCTGCAACCCAACTACTGGCAGTGTTAAGGTTATATGCCACTGGCAGTTTTCTGGAGGTTATTGGAGATGGACATGGGCTCTCTAAGGCCTCAGTGTCAGGATCTGTGCAGGCTGTCACAACTGCATTACTTTGCCACATCCCAGACCACATCCAATTCCCCACAACCAGAGGGAACAAGTCTGCGGTGCAGGACTTAGGCTATCTTCAATGGCTTTTATGATTTTTGTACGAGTTTTCACTCCCTCCCAGCCCCTTCACCCTGTGTGACTTCCCAGTCAACCCTGTGGAGTCTTTCCATTTCCTGGGCACCACCATCTCCTAACATCAGGCTCGGCTCTGCCACCAGCCTCTTCATCCACCGGGCTTGAACATCTTCAATGTTCAATTGTTGTTGTGTTATTGTACTTGTACAAGCGTTACGTTAATGCATTTCTAGTTACTATTGCACATTACAACAGCCACATTTCAATTTTATAGTATTTTGAATAAGACTGACATTTGTTTTTTAAATACCTTCATTGCATGCGCCAAACCCACCAAATCAAATTATTTTGTGTAACCTAAATTTACTTGAGAATAAACCGGATTCTGATATTTTTTCGGCACTTAAACTTGTATGGTTCACTAAGAAATATCCCAGTTCCAGCGTAACTGCTGTAAAAAGAGAACCAAAATAATCTTATTTTCCATCGGAAGTAACTTTCAGCATTAGTCTAATGTAGTTTTCATGGTCGGCCTACGTGTGTCTCCACTGAGTCTCTGTGCTACGATGCACTTACCGATCTACGACTGGTCTGGAGCTCTCGTTAATCTACAAGGATTTTCAAGTGCCTCTTTAGCTACGATGGTTTCAGGAAATGGCCCGTACAACTAAGATCCATCGTACGATGGACTCTACGATCAACGTAGGCTTACGATGCTTTCGGGAAACGCAGCCCTGGTCTTTTCACTTGACGCTCAGATCTCCTCAAGACAGGTGACCATGAGTGACCTTTACTTGTGTCCACATCAGGTACACAGCCAACTGATTCCAGGTCTGGCACTGTTCCTCCACGTGACACAGAAGCAGGTCCATCTTCATCTTCACATTCGGTTTCTTTGAAAGACTCTTCGGTTCTTAGAAGGTGGCGACAGTTCCTTCTGAGCATGTGACCCTCCTCAGTCCTTACTTCATATGATCTTGGTCCGACCTCCTGAAGAACAGTAGCTTTCCGGTTCCACGCATCCTGGTCTTGGATACGCACCACATCATCCCTGGCAAGTGGTCTGAGAGTTTTGGTTGACTTGTCATAGCGCTGCTTTTTTGAGAAGCTGCTTGATGATATGCACTCCTTTTTCAGCTTTGCCATTTGCTTGTGTATACTGTGGACTTGAAGTGACATGGTGAAATCCATATTGCCTTGCAAACTGTTGGCATTCCTTGCTGTTATAACAAGGACCATTGTCACTCACTACAGCCTTTGGTATCCCATGCCGGGCAAACATGGACTTGACATGAGTAATGACACTGCTGGAAGTTGCACTTGTGAGCAGAGCAATTTCAGGAAAGTTTGAATAGTAATCTATTACTAGCAGATAGTCTTTGCCATTACAGTGAAACAAATCTGTTCCAACTTTCTCCCAAGGAGCTGTGGGGATATCCTGGATCAACATAGTCTCCCTTGCCTGTTTGCTCTTGTACTTGTTACATGTTTCACATTTTCCTATCATGTTTTCAATTTCCTTATTGATTCCAGGCCAATACACGGCATTCCTGGCACTCCTTTTACATTTCTCAATGCCAAGGTGTCCCTCGTGTAGCCTACGAAGTATCTCTGGCCTCAGGCTGTGTGGAATGACAATTCTACAGTCCCTCAATAACAGTCCATTTGCCACACTTAGCTCTGATCTAATGTGATAATATTTTGGACAGGACCCCTTGGGCCAGCCACTGTGAATGTTTTCCATCACTGTCTGTAGCTCCTTGTCTTTGACTGTTTCGTCACTTATCTCTTTTTTGCAGGATACAGGTAGCGACTCAACGATCATGTTGACGTGATTCTCAATCTCTTCTTCTGTAGAGCTTGCAGTACTCATCTCTGGCGCTCATGATAGCGCATCTGCCAGCACTAGGTGCTTGCCTGGCATATATATAAGCTCAAAATCATACCGTTGCAGTTTCATGATGAGCCGCTGAATCCTCGGTGACATCTCATTGAGGCTTTTCTTGATGATTGATACGAGAGGACGATGATCTGTCTCAACTGTGAATGTGGGAAGCCCATAGACATAGCAATGAAAGATCTGTAGTCCATAAAATAATCCAAGACATTCCTTCTCAATTTGAGCATATCTTGTTTCAGTCTTAGTCATGGACCTAGAAGCGTAAGCAACTGGTTTCCAGCTATCCCCTTCCGCCTGTAACAAGACAGCTCCCAGTCCGTCCTTCGACGCATCTCTCGAAATCTTCAGGCTCTTGTTTGGATCATAATACGCAAGCACAGGCGCATTCGTCAGTGTGACCTTCAGAGCATTCCATTCTCGCTCATTTCCCGATGTCCACTTGAACTGATTGGAGTCATGGAGAAGTCCTCTCAGTGCTGATTTCTTCACCGATAGGTTGGGTATAAACTTTCCAATGAAGTTGATCATTCCCATTATTCTGAGCACACCTTTCTTGTCTGTGGGGCACGGCATGCCTAAAATGGCTTTTATTTTGTCTTGATCTGGCTCTATCCCTCGAGAAGAAAGCTTGTCTCCAAGGAATGTTATTTCTTGCACACCAAATTGGCATTTGGCGCTGTTTAACTTCAGTCCATTCTCACACACCCTCTGGAGCACTTTTGTCAGTCTTTCATTGTGCTCTAGCAGAGTGGAGCCCCAGATTACCACATCATCTATATAGCAACGAACCCCTTCTAGACCCTCTAGCATGTTGTCCATTGCTCTATGATATATTTCAGATGCTGAGATTATGCCAAACGGCATTCTCAGAAATCTATACCTCCCAAAAGGAGTATTGAATGTGCAGTATCTTGAGCTCTCATCATCCAACTTGATTTGCCAGTAGAAGTATTTGGCTCCAGCCATCATACTTGCGATTTCCTCCCGTTTTGGTATCTGGTAGTGCTCACGTTTTTATGTTTTGATTTAAATCTCCTGGGTCCTTGCATATTCTCAGTTCTCTGCTTGCGTTCTTTTTGTCGAAGCAGACCATCGAGTTTACCCACTCAGTCGGTTCTTCCACCTTTGTGACGACTTTTAGCTGACACATCCTCTCCAATTCCTGTTTGAGGCGCTCCCGAAGTGGAGCTGGAACTCTCCTTGGTGCATGGATCACTGGAGATGCATCCTCTTTGAGTTTGATTTTGTACGTGCATGGAAGGCATCCTAGTCCTTTAAAAACATCAGAGTAAAGATGCACAATGGACTCAACTGTGTCTGTGTGTCCACTTACTGCTTCTGAGCAGTTAATGTGGTAGACTCTCCTCACCAGGTTCAGGTTATTTGAGAAGACACCACCGAGCAGGGATTCCCGGCCCTCAGGTACAACAAAGAACAGGATATTGTAGCTTTTGTCCTTTACTGTCACTTTCAGCCTACACTGACCTTTGCTTTCTATGTCATGTCCGTTGTAATCTTTCAGTTGCACTGGTTTCGTGGTTATTTTAGGCTTTTCTTTCATGGCCTTAATTTCCGTCATTCTGATTAAGTTTACCTGTGCGCCTGTGTCAATCCTTAGCATTACTAAAGCTCCATTAATTGGCAATGACACAATCCATGTTTCTTCATTTTCTAAGTGCCTTACATTTTCCTCTATGGTATCATTTTTAACATTGTCACATGACACCAAGCCAAAGAAGAAAGTCTCACTCAGGTCAGTATCTTCAACTAGCCTCACCGACTTGGCCTTTGATAAGCACTGTCTTGCAAAATGATTTTTTTTTTTGCAATTCAAACATATTTTGCCATAGGCAGGGCACTGCCTTGGCTCATGTCTTCCACCACAACGTTTGCAGGAATATACTGCTGCATCTTCTCCGTCTTTCTTTTGTGGAGAATACTTTTTTGTCATATGTGTGACTACAGCCACACTGGCACTGTCATGCACTGCAGTGGCATTCGCTTCATTGAACGTCTTCGCGTGCTGTTGGGCTAATTCGCTAGCATGACACAGTCTGTCTGCGACTTCCAGAGTCAGTTTAGCATCTGCTAACAGCCTCTCCCTTATCCTCTTATCTTGGATACCATACACAATGTGATCGCGGATCATAGATTCTTTTAGATCTCCAAAATCACATGACTACGCTTTAAGCTGCAAATCAGTCACAAAGCAATCAAAAGTTTCGTTGGGCTGTTGCATCCGTGATTGGAACTCATACCTTTCATACACAATGTTCTTCTGTGCACTGAATATGCACTGAATTTCCCCACTATGCTGTCCTACTTCTCTTTGTACTCATCTGCGCCGAACTCGAACGTGTTAAACACTTCAATGGCTTGGGGACCCGCTACCTTCAGTAGCAACGCAATCTTCCTGGCGTCAGGTTTATTGTCCAGTCCAATGGCAGCCATATACAACTCAAACTGTTGCTTAAAAGACCGCCAATTGCTGTCCACGTTACCCACCAGTTTCAGTCCCTCCGGTGGCTTCAAAACATCCATTTTACAAGGCAATCTGAAGCTTGACAAAAACTGTTTACTCCTGGTACCATGTGTTGTTTGTGTATCAAGGATGAGACTTGGTTTGTTTTAAGTTTAACATGGGAATGTGCTCTAGCCTGGCTCTGCCCTCCTACGTACTTCCGCTAAATTTTATTTTTGCTTCTGTACATAGGTCTGGCCATGAGGTACGTAAGTCTGATTTTTCAGGTTGATTTTCTACCGGTGAATCAGCGAACAGAGGGAGTGGCTGAGAACGATGACATTGTGCGCTAGTTTGTGTTGTAGTTCCGTAATGGCGGCGGAGAAAGATGCAAGCAAAGCCCTTCGGTCCGTTGTGGCAACGCTGCCGAATATCCAACAGCTAAAGCCGGAGCAAGAACAAGTTTTGCTGAGTTTTGTTGGTGGCCATGATGTTGTGGCCCTCCTCCCCACGGGGTTCGGGAACAGTTTGATTTTCCAGCTACGGCAGCTCGCTCTGTTACAGTAGTGGTGAAGGAATTGGCTAAGGAAAACGCTAGTGATTGTTTATGGCAGATCAGAGTGGCTCTGGGCAGATCCAATAGTTTTAAACTTCAACAGAGTACCCGCCTACAAGGAAGTCAACGCTTGTCAATGGAGCGAGGCCAGACTCATTGTACAAATGCAATGTAGGAGAGTCTGGTTAGGACCAGGCTACATGTGCTCCTGACTTTATTATCTCCCACTCTCACATCATCTACCCATTCTTCTTCTAACACCACAGAGGTTCTACCACTGGATAGCCCCCTCTACTGGTCACATCCAGTATTACATTGCATATCAACACACCGCTCTCGGCCTCTACGCAAATTTGGCGCTCTCACAGTTGCCAGGCATACACAGTAGAAGAAAGCACATGCAGCGATTGACTGGTTGGGCAACCCTGGATACAGTACTGTCAACGGTGTTTTTCGCTTGGAAGTCTAGAAATCTGGCACCTTATTGAACAAAATTTAAAAGAGTGAACGTGCCGTTCACAGACACCAGAATTAACGCGTTCACAGTATCGTTCATCAGGCAGTAATACAGTATGTTCAGTTCACGTTCACCAAAATTATTAACGAGTTCATGAACTTTCGTTCAATGAACGCGTTCAGGCACAACACTGAAGTGTGAGATGTTTCTCTGCTCCAGCACACCTGATTCAAATGTGTTTTTATCAAGCTCTGTGGAAGGCTGATAACGACCATTCATTTGAATGGTCACACAGATCCTGTCAGAGTCTTGACTCGAACTCAGGTCTCCCGTGTGAGGGTCCAACACACTCCTTGAGCCTCTGGATGATGGTGAACCCGAAAGTAAGACGCACTTAGAACTGGAGATGCTGAATACGTTTTAATCAGTTCGAGCAATAATCCATAGGTTGGCAAAGAATAGCAAAAAGTAGTACTCAAAACAAAACCAGTCCCAAAAGGACGTTCCACAAAAATATTCCACAGGCAACAGAAAACACAATGACTTTGGAGAACTTACTTAGGCAACCGGCTTCAGAACACCTAAACACCAAGCAAGGCAGCTATGAGACAGAGTCCCTTAAATACACATAGCAGAACGAGGCCCAGGTGAACCTAACAACATAATTACAAACTGAGTAAGCCGGGCATGAGGACCTCTAGAGGCCAAAACACAAGACAATACACTGACAGATCCAGAAGGGCAAGGACTGAGAGCTTTTTGGAGTCAGCATTCATTGGGTGTGCTTGCCTTTGGAAAGGCTCAACCTATATTCTCAACACAATGTCGGAGTCAAAATGCTCGTCTTGGTCCTGATTGCGTTACTTGTATCTCTGCGAAGATTTCGTTTTACGGTTAAGGCATAATTTACATTTATGTGGCGAAAACATTACACGTTACTTGTTTTGTGAACCTGTCTTAAGCAATCATGGTCTCTAGACCTAAATCAATTTAATCTCTACAATTAATGTGACAATAAAAATAACCGATGTACCATTGTCTGAATTTTGCAGTATTGTTTATTTATTGAATGGCTCCATCTATCCACAGAAATGAAACACGACAAAATTTAACATGTTACATAATCCCAAAACTAAAAACTACAATCTAACCTGAAATTATGTTGTTTTAAGTATCACTTAAAAAAAGTGGAGAAGATTGATTCACACCACTAAACAGCTACATCCTCTTCTTATCCTAATATGCCTAATCCTACTATGCCTATCAGGTTCTTCACACACGCACTTCACTTGGATGACATCACAGTCAGAGCCGTTTGTATATCAGAGGTTTCCCCTTCATCAGATTCTCCAATAGCAAAGTATGGGAAGAGTGTACCAGCGAACCTGTGTTTAAAGGTATATATGTGAGTCATGTCCTTGCAGTCATAGAAGGACAGCTCCCCCTTGTCATAGTCCAGCTGCACTCTAATGCTCTGGGGTCTCCTCTGCAGAGTGAGGTTCTCTCCCCCATCCACTTCAAATGCACCACTGTCCTGCATTAAAACCCATCTGCCATATTTGGGTGTTGCATATGCCACCCCCTTCCTGTCTAAAGACTCTTCAGCTACTCCCATGTTCCATCTAGGATGGTCTCCAACCTCCACCTCCCACCTGTGCATCCCTGAACTGAACCCCTTAGAACCCAGAGCATTTGCATACTTCATGAACCTCTCTGGGTTGTCAGGGAGCTGCTGCCATGTGTTCTGACATGTCACTCTGGTCAGATCTTCAGACAGAGAAAGACATGGATGTGCAGTGTTGGGGTCAAAAATCACAGGAGCTGCAAAACAAAGACAGAAGAATTGCACCCATTAGATACAGTATATGTTTACTTTGATATTAATTGATTGAGTGTATTTTAAACTAAGAAAACTATAACAACATTACAAATCAGTATTATATCTCATTTTCAGTACTGACTATATTTGACCATCCCTTTCATCTTCTCCCAGACTCTGAAGGTCAGGTTGCCCAGATGTTTGGCTACATCTATCAGCACTCCCGAGACTAGCTGTGGATCTGGCAGTGTAACCTGGGTTCTGGAAGAATGTTCTTTCTCAGTATTGCTAACAGTTTTAATTACAGAACCGAAGAGATTTTCTAAATGAACTTACTTTTCCTTGGTGGCTTTGAGGTTCTGAAGGAAGACGAAATAATAATGATAAGCATCCATCTCATCATGTTATGAAGTTTACCAAATGTAATTCTACATATACAATCTAGCAATCGTTACCTGCAGGAATGAGATGTCTTTTGCTCTCAGCTCATCCACTACAGCTTTGATTGTGTCTGAAAGTGATGCCATCTCTCTATTCATCCACTCAATCTTCTCTTTCATTTTGTCACTTTTCTTTTTATCTTCTTCCCTCAGTGCTGAAATCCTGGCCTCCTCTTCTTCTTGTAGAAACTGGTGAAGTTTCTTGAATTCCACCTTGATGAGCCTCTCTGTGTTCACTGTCTGGGTCTGTAAATTGTAAAAACATTTCATATTATCAGAAGTTACATTATTGTTCTAACTGACTCAGAATATAAAATTTATTATATTTGCTATGCCTTAGAAATATAACCTTGACTATGACCTTAATGTAATCTGCTGTATGATCATAGGTGAGTTGGACTTTCTTCAAGTCCTTCAGCTTCTCTTCTAAGGTATTCAAGGCAGTCTGAAGTTCCTCCTGCAAAGACATGATGGAGGGTTTCATGAAGACATTTCACTCTAAACAATTTCTCTTGAGAAATTATAAAGCACAAAACAAGCAATAAGGATGATATTTAGAATAAAACGATTAGGCCTACCACAGTTTTTTTCAGATTGCTTAGACACAAACATTTCAAATAACACACAGTTAGTGAAACCTGACACTCAAGGACCAAAACAGCAGCCCAGATCTGCACAACTATAAGCACATTCTCAGCCTCACACTATTTGCAAAATACTACACACAGTGTTTTGCAAATTACTATACTTACTGTTCTACATTAGACACAGAACTATAAGATTATGTCACTTACAGTTTTTTCCGATTGCTTAAGCACAATTTTGAAAACAGGGCTCACTTTGTCAAAACACAACACACGATTCACACAACCAGACACAAAAGTAGCAGAACACCTCCAATCTTTGGAAAATGAAACACTTCTGTCACCGTATGCCACACACATGGTTCATAAAATTGGACTCTATTTGAACCAGTTACACACTGTTGTGCACAATTTAAAACACTTTTACAGTAACTATTCTTTTCTAATGATATGACCTGCTTGATTTTGTCAGAGATACTGTTACAGTAGGGTACGTAAAGTACATAAATATTTTGACCAAACACAACCAGTGTTTCAGCTGCATCAATACGATAAGCCCATCGTTAGTAAAGTTACAGTTTTTTCCATTCATTTTGCTAAATGAAACACTTCGTTCAAAACTATACAATCATGTATAAAAACCAATTTCTGTCACCTTATGCCACGCACATGGTTCATAAAATTGGACTTTGTTTGAACCAGTTACACACTGTAGTGCAAAATTTAAAACACCTTTACACTAACTATTCTTATCTAATGATATAACCTGCTTGATTTTGTCAGAGATATTGTTCGAGTAGAGTACGTACAAGTACATGAATATGTTGACCAAACACAACACACAAGACCAGTACTGCACTGTAGTGAGGTCCGCAAGACCACACGGAGCCAACACCTTGCCACACCTGAAGAGATTCAATCACATCAGACAAACCTAATCAGCCCTTGTGACACCCTCAGTATGCTGATTACCCACCAAACGCCGATGCAAAGGAGCCATAGAATTGGGGGGGGGGGGACCTCCCCAATCTACCTAATCAGCCCTCCTGCTAGCTTGCAAGCTTCAAAGGGCCTGATTTAGACAACACTTCTCCAGCGACCATTTGCTATCCGTTTTGGCGGCAATTTGAACAAAGAACATACCTTGATCAGAACTTTTGAGGAAAGTTCTTGAGACTTCACCTTTACCAACTTACGTTGTGTTCACTGAAATCTTGATTCTAGTAACAACTCCTTCTTCCTGAAAGATAACCACGTCATTCTTGGTATCTACACGAAGCTATCATAATAAAACAATCATTCAACTATATTTTGTAACTGTACCAAGATGTCCAGAACAATATTTGAACCATCGAATGAACCAGCCAGAGATCAGATCACACCTTTGGTAGGTGTGAAGGAAGGAGGGGGGAGTTGAGAACCCAGCTTCCCCCAATCCACATCTGACCCCAGACGGGTCCTCTCTCGAACTGTATAAAGCCCTAAGATGACCATCAATCTCTGACTCCAGCGAAACCGACCATGGCATGAGCGCCATCAGGATTGGCGTTCCAAAGGACGTCGCCAAGCTTCTCCTGAGATTCAACTTCATAGTGAACGAGTCACTATCTGGACGTTTCAACAGAAGAACCAAAAACGAAATTCCAAATGCGACTTCACTGAGATCCCGCAGACTCAGTCACATGACCCAGCGCAGCCGCGCTGTGACTTTAGATTCTTCAAATGGACCTTTGGTGCAAACCGCCCTCAACATCATTGATCAACCCCTGATCAAACGTAACTATGGCTAACGCTCTTTCCTCCTCGACATGGCATTGGCGTGAGCTCTGTTTATGATTTGTAAGGATGTAATCATTGACTGTACAATTTCTGTCTTTTTTTAAGTTAGACCATTTCATTCTGTTCATTGAAACCAATCTCTCATATCAAACCCATAATCCAACTTGTTCATAAGATCTGTTTACATTACTTGAATAAATTCATTGTAAAGATATTTTGACATGCGTGTTCACTGATGTTACGATTGGCTCTACACTTAGAACGAATTCATTCCTAAAGATGAGACTGATTATTACATATTAAACATAGGATTCCCTAATGTCCTAAACCAATATTAGGGTGGTGCCCCGAGACTTTATGATAAATTAAGTATTTCTATCTTTAAACGAGCAAACCCCGCTACAGCACACTGCTGAAAATATTTACTGTATTTTTCCAAATTGTCTACGTAACGGTTGCATTTTGTGCAGAAAATCAGAACATATTTCAAATCAAATACTGTAGTAGGCTACATAGTAGTCTGTAAACACAGCAAATACATTTGTGGAGACAAAAGAAAGAATACAGCAAATGAAATACAGTATATTATTTCAATTATGGACTGCAGTAAATATGTACAAAAAAAGTACTGATGTAGTGCATATAGCTGTAGCTACATGTAGCTACATTTTACTGTACTGTACTGTAGACAGTAGAGAATAGTAGTTTTCACCTGTGCTCTTGTCCAAATTACTGTTGCAACACTATATCTGCTGAGGTTGGGCTGAACTCTCTTTCCAGCCTCTGTCAATGTTGCCCCATGGTTCACAACATGGTCAACCAATGTTCAATGTTGTTTGAATTTCATTAGATACTGTAAATTTGGCCCTATTCTTCCATGGCCTCCAGGTCTACCTCTCCCTACCTTCCTCCACGGGCTCCCCCTCTCATCCTACCTCTCCCTCTTCCTCTACCTGCAACATTGCCTTCCATTTTTGATGAGGACACTGACCTGTTGCCTTTTTATAGTGCTTACACCTGATTGGTATGTTTACAGTTTAGCACTTTAGTGCTTGTACACCTGACGCCCGTGTTTGATCCATCTGTTCACATATGTGGCATTTTACAAGGCAGTGTCTAAAAAGGCAATGAAGTGACCTAATCTTAAATTTTTGTGTCTAATGTAGAAAAGTGTGTTTAATGATTTGCAAAACACTGTGTGTAGTATTTTGCAAATAGTGTGAGGATGAGAATGTGCTTATAGTTGTGCAGGTCTGGCCTTCTGTTGTGCTCCTTGAGTGTCAAATTTCACTAACTGTGTGTTATTTGACATTTGTGTCTAAGCAATTGGAAAAAACTGTAAATAAAAAGAAATTGCTATATCATCCAGTCCTGTGTTAATTTATTTTGCCAGAGATCCCGCTTGATAGCATCCGAAGCAAAATCAGAATGTCAGAGCATTAGCAACATTAGCAACGACATTAGCAAGCCAAAACTTTCTAGCATGTGTATTGACAGGGAGAGCCTAACCTGTCAGCTGTGTTGTCGATGCCTTGAGAGAAAAAAGGAAGAGACCAGAGCTTGCCGTAAAGCAGTATCTCTGGTCGTACGATGTGTATGACGTCATTGACATTTTAAAAGGCTTTTTAGAATAGAAAGGCGACTTTAAAAAAATCTAACACCCAGCAGTGTGTATTTTTTTTCCTCCCCTTTCGAATTCAGAATTCAAATTACTAGACAAAAAATTATATCCAGAGAACAGTGGATTTTGATGGGTATAGCTCCATAGACCTCCATTCATTCTGCACTCGCTCGTTAGTGCCCTCATATGGAACTAGAGTGGAACTGTAACCAGTTCAGAACCCGGAAGTTTCCAGAGATTGGCAGTTCTCCCCATATTAGACATTGGCTGTTTATCAATCCAAGTTTTTCTCCGTTCTTGCGAACTCGTTTGACGTCATCTTTCATTGCCCAAGTACAGTTCCAATCCAAAGAACACAAGTCACCAAGAACGCCAAAAATACCCGGAAATGTTCTTGATCCGCCACTTTTATCGAGGATGCATTGGATGGTGACTTGGCCAGCGAGAACGCACATTATTTCCCAGAAGTCATTGCAAGATGTCAGGAGAGGCGGACAAACTTCATAACTTTACTATTCATATTTCAGCTAGTACATGAAAATCAGCATCTGAATTAAAATGTGACAAAAAATGGGCAGTGTAGTCGCAGAAAATGTGTTTATTTTATTGATGATACGGCTACTTTGTAAATTTGCTCCGACTTTTCGATAACCTAGCATAGAGTTAATATAACTAGAGGAAGCAACTTTTGTCTTCCAAGATGGCGTCCCCATTCATATCTATGAAAAGTGCTCAGTGGCGCAGTGAGGCAAGCGAGAGCGCGAAACTGGACCGCGCCATCTTTCCACTTCCGAGTCTTCCGGTCTAGCTTTAAACAGAAGCTATTTTTTTCACACTGCCTTCAATTTACATATCAGTGTAGAAATGTGGCTTGTGTTTTATATGTTCTACAAAACCAAACGCCTATTAATGGATATAACGTGATCTAACAAGACTTGGAAATAATGTAATAAATAAAAGCTTGAGAAGTGTGTCTAAAATATACTTTATTTAACATTTGCCTTTGAAAGGGGCATATTAACAGAACTAGACCTATATACAAGACGTTTCCATCAGATATAAGTGGGGGTGAAACAGTAACTGAGGACCTTCATTGTCCCACAAAAGCAGTCTGGCTTGATGACACGATTAAAAAAAAGAATAATGGGTGTGTTTAACAAAAGCTTCTGAAGGCAAGACTAATCATATTTATATCATTTCTTATTGTGGTTATCAGTTAAAGTATTAATCTTCATCTCTGCTCCAGATAGACATGTCAACAATCTATGCTCACGCTTAACATAATGTAATATTTGCCATCGTGTCATGAACGTAAAAACGTTCTTGACAGAAAAATCAAATCTGTTTTAAAATAACGGGAATAAACTATATTAACAACATTTCATGTATGTGCGACAACCATTTGCTAAACTTGCTACAACAGGGCAGGCAACTCAAGCCATTTCTCCCTGTGCTCATTCAATCTGGCTCATTCAGCTCCAGGTAAATCGGCTATCGGCCAATGTGAACTTTTGTGCTCGTGCCCTGTTAGTATCCGCGAGCACATTTGCAGGCAACTTTTATTGACGTAAGCAAATAAATGGGGTGCTAGTTTACCCATTTCGGATTGGTTTCAAATTTAGCAAAAATAAGGAAAAAAATAATTATGAAAAAGCTAGTAGTATGAGCCAGGTTCGAGAATCGAACAAAAATTATTGGGGGAGATAGTTTTGTAAATGTTGACTGGAGTTAATAGAATAAAAACGACCGGAAGAGCCGGAAGTCTAACAAGAAATGCAATACCACCTACATCCACCGGGGCCGTTGCTTCAAGCCGAGGGGCGAGGGGTGGGGGCTTGTAACCTAGCGAGTCCAGGGTATTGCGCAATAGCCAAGAAAACCTAGCCTGGCTCTGCCCTCCTACGTACTTCCGCTCAATTTGGATTTTGCTTTTGTACTAGGTCTGGGATTTCAGTGCATCAGTCAGAAACACGGTCAGAAACACTTTTTGTAGGTCCAATCAGCGAACAGAGGGAGTGGCTGAGAACGATGACGTTGATGTCATGCACTAGTTTGAGTTGTAGTTCAGTAATGGCGGCGGAGAAAGATGCGAGCGAAGCTATTCTGCGGTTGTGGCAACGCTGCCGAATATCCATAAGTTAAAGCCGGAGCAAGAACAATACTTGCTGAGTTTTGTTGGTGGTCAGGATGTTGTGGCCCTCCTCCCCACGGGGTTCGGGAAAAGTTTGATTTTCCAGATACGGCAGCTAGCTCCGTGGTGAAGGAGTTGGCTAAGGCGAACACTAGCGATTGGTTATGGCAGACCAATAGTTTTAAACTTCAACAGAGTACCCGCCTTCAAGGAAGTTAACGCTTGTCAATGGAACGATCCCAGACCCTCTGTACAAATGAAATGTACAAGGGTCTGGTTAGGACCAGGCTAAAGAAAACCCGCATCTCAATTCATTCTCCGTCCTTGCGGTCTTCCAAGACCATTCTCGCATGGACACTTGCAAAAACGTTCTTCAAAAGATTGTACTTGCGTTCTTCAGATTGATAAACAGCCACTCTTCGATTTAAATCTATGGGAGAACTGCCACTCGGGAAACTTCCGGGTTCTGAACTGGTTGCAGTTCCACCCTAGTTCCAGTTGAGGGCGCCAACGGTCCAGTGCAGAATGAATTGAGGTCTATAGAGCTATACCCATAAAAATCCACTTTCCTCAGGATATCATTTTTTGTTTAAAAAACAATACACACTGCTGGGTGTTAGGTTTTTTTAAAGTCGCCTTTCTGTTCTAAAAGGCCTTTTAAAATGTCAATGACGTCATACACATCGTACGACCAGAGATACTGCTTTACGGCAAGCTCTGGTTTCTTCCTTTTTTCTCTCCAGGCATCGACAACACAGCTGACAGGTTAGGCTCTACCTGTCAATACACATGCTAGAAAGAGTTTTGGCTTGCTAATGTTGTTTCTAATGTTGAAAATGCTCTGACATTCTGGTTCCGCTTCGGATACCATCAAGCGGGATCTCTGCTCGTAGTCAGTACTTCACTAACCAATCAGCATTCATTAGCAGAATGCTAGCGTGTTATGGGAAACAACGACTCACCCTGTAAGAAATGTAAAGGACATAAGTACTCGTTCATTCAACTTTCAACCTATAATCCACATTGAACATCCAAAAACTACAATCAAATCTGAGATTTCTCAACGACAATCAGGCGATAGAGCCAAATTCAGCCGTTTAGCTCCATAGACTCCCATTCATTTTGCACTGGACCGCGATCACTCCCAGTGGAACGCAACAAAATTCGGTACAATGGGGCTTAATAGGGAGTGGACAGGTTCTCCTTTAGACAGGCTCTGATTAGACATTCTCTGATGTTATCTCTTGTTGATCTACACACGCACTGACCTTGCACCACTCCTACGTGATTGTCATGAGACACTCTCAAACAAAATCACGGTTTAGTAACGCAGTAACGCAGCCTGCTTGCAGGAAAGTAACTGTAATCTAATTACTGTTTTTGCAATTGTAATCCCTTACTTTACTCATTACTTGAAAGAAGTAACCGGATTACGCGTTACTGCCCATCACTGAACACAACACACCAGTACTGCACACTGATCAAAATATGTACTGTACTCTCCACGTTGTCTATGTGTAGCCTGTGGAACTCGTTGCTTGAGGGCACTCTGTCTGTTTTGAGGTTTCTCTTCCCCTTCTCACTCTCTCTTGCTTCGGTGATGTCATTATTAGGGGCGGGGAATGGGCAGTGATTGAGACGGGCATAAATACAGATACCTGGGGTCCTTAGCCAGGTAGGTCTTCCATGCTGTTAGCTCTGTGAGCCCCCAGGTTAGAGGAGTTTTCTTTCTTTTGTTTTGTTCATTGTCTTCCCAATAGTCAGCCCCGGTATTGGTCAAGCCGTAACACCTTGTAGGCCTTGGGAAGCCGGTCTCCGTAGTCAAACTCACTGAGTGTCTAGCAATGCTGTGTTGTCCTTAAGCAATTATCCGAGTGTTTTAGCTTGAAGTTTGCGGTGTGTTGCCCTAAGGGTTGTGTGCACTTTATTCACGTGTGGTATAGAGACTGTATCTTCCACTAGCTTTCATCCTCTCTTTGGCTTGACTGATTAACTGGTGGCCGTTAAGATTCCCACCTTTTATGTATTGATTGACCAGCTGGTACAACCCCCTTCAAAATATGAAAGAACATAATTTTGTACTTTTCTAAATTACCTGTGTCTGTACACTCATTGGGGCAGAGTTCCCCTTGCTCTGACACTTATCAGTTAGCTCAAGGCCACTGCATACTTATGAATAATTATGTAGTTTTTTTACAAATAGAATAGAAGTATGCAGTGGCATAACGACATCTCTGACGTTGATAACAAACCAAACCGTTTAGAAATCTGTTGAAAATTGAGCAAGTTATGGTCATTTAAAAAGTACATGTAGCACCAACACAATGTTATGGGTGAGCGAGTTGACTGTAGCAAGATGGCTGCCATGTGCGGACGTTCGACTCCGTTGTCCGGCAACGCGGACGAGACATCTACCCTTTATATAGATCTATGGCGCTACATATGTAAAGGTTGCATTTTGTGCAGAAGATCAGAACATATTTCAAATCAAATACTGTAGTAGGCTACATGCTGTAAACACAGCAAATGCATTTGTGGAGACAAAAGAAAGCATACTGACATTGTCCCAAACCACCATTAGAAACAATTGTGAGTCATTGGGTTTTACAGATGACAACTGTGTTGTAGTTGTGTTTACTGTTTGCCGCCTGTGTTTACAATTTTGCAGCAGAAGTGCATCACAGTTAAAAATGTTTCTAGTGAATGAGAATGTGTTTAGAGTTTTGACAAACGAGTGTCTGATTCCACAAATGTGTTTAGGCCACTGAATATTTGATTCAATGAATGGGGCTTAGTGTTTTAGCAGTTGTGAAAAACTGTAATATAAATACAATACATCCTCCGACCAGCAGAGGCTGTAACACCTGGATGAGAGGGGCCTGAGGAGAGAGGGGCTTGAAACAAGTATAGAGAGGAGAGAGGTCTGCAGTTGGACCAAAGACCTTGAACCCTTCTCGTAGAAACTTGTCTCTACTCGAAATATTGCCTCAGTTTTCAATTTGAAGCAGTAAATCTAACACTGGAGGAAATCTTCCATGGTTTCCTCTCTGGCTCCACTTTGGATGACGATGATGACACATGTTGATACATGTATTATTCATGCCCATTAACCCCTTAACCAATTAGTTGTGCTTTTAGTTTATGTTGTGACAAGTATCTGGCAGTTTTCAGAAATAACATTGGTGATTGGATGGCGAAGATTCAGGCACGAACCATGGGAATAATTGTTCCAATATTTGAAAGGCAAAAGGTTAAGGGAAGCATACCAAAATGTTGTGTATAATGTTTTGCAGGTGGTGGTTTTACAAGATCTTTGTGATAGGGTGTGATATGGTGGAGACATTGAATACTTGCAACATATTTGGGGATTTTGAATGTAAGTGATAACCAAACATGACTATGGACAGTCGCATCCACAATAACAATCTTGTTCCTCTTACCTTGTGATCCTGGGCAGCCTCATCTACTGGAACACAGGTGTGAGATCTGTGTTTTCTGGAGTTCTGACACACCAAGCAAATGTATTCTTGATCCTCCCAACAGAAGAGCTTGAGTTTCTCACTGTGCAGACTACAGAGCACCTCAGATCCAGCTGAAGCTCTCTGACTTCTCATGTCACTGAAGGTCTCACACAGGTTCTTCAGAGCCAGGTTACAAGGAATTTCAGCCAATGTAAATCTTGTCCTACATAGAGGACAATCTGTAGAATCTTTGTCTTTCCAGCAGTCATGCAGACATGTTTTACAGAAGCTGTGGCTGCAAGTGAGAATGACAGGATCAGAAAAAATCTCACGGCACACTGGACAGGTGAGGTCCTCTGTGAGAGACGATCTGGAAGCCATCTCTCTTTACCTCCTTCTTTTGGATCAACTAATGTAAAATCTAGTTACAACCTTTAAAGTAATACTAATTCATCCACATGCCAAAGGTACACGAAGATCACAGTTGAGTTGAAATGGTAGTTGTTTTTCATCTCTGTCTCTGTGCTTTTGTAAAAAGCAGTAATCTTCAAAAACTGGTGGGACAGGTTTAACAGTGTAGATGACAGTAAGTGCCTTAAATCACCTATATTTGGCCTAAAGACTACCTTCCTTCTGCTGTTGATGTGTTTGTTCTGTTCTAGTTTTGTTCAGGGGTACACAGTGTTTCACCAGGACCTACAACTGCTTTTAGATTAGTTGTTCACAGTGTTTTTATTCCATGCTCTTTAAAGATCCTGTAAAGTGGAATTAAAAACGAGTTTCAAGTTCACCACACCACAGAATAATGTGTTATTAACTACCCATCCAAATTCGAATGAAAAAAAAACACAGACAAGTATGTTAAATTAGGCTTTGAAATCGTAAGAAAATCAGCACTCTTCTCTGCTTGAGACTGGGGGGGCGTGTCACCTGAAGGAGCTGAAGCTCAGCCCCCTCGCTGGAAGGCGCCGCCTCTCTCAAGTAAGCTACCTACGACCCAGATAATGGACGCTACGTCAAGCCGAACAAAACAGTATAGAATTAGAATATATTTGTTCAATGAGTGAAACATACAGATGCATATAAATGAAATGTTCCCCTGAGCTGTAACACAGGAGTAAACCTTTACAGCAGAGACAGCAGACAGTGAGCTCTCCAACTTCTACTTCTACATTAGCTACCATTTCATCAAAATACCATAATTCTACACCGAGTAGACTAATATCAAGTTAGCGGTTTGCACTAATTATAGCAGAGATACCTCTGGAAAAGTTATCTAGTATAATTATAACAAGCACACAGAACTGAGTTATGAACTGCTGGCGGCGGTGGATGGTCCAGGTGCGACCGGAGGATGAACAGCTGGGGGGGGGGGGGATGCTCGGTACGGCTCCGCGCTGCAAGAGAAGCCGTGTGTTGGTGAACCCTGTCTGTCTCTGGTCCATGTTAAAACTGTCCGCCATGAAATGGTCAGTGGCACAGAGGCGGCTGTTGGAGTTTATCCGAAGTTTTCCATGAGCGTGGCTCTTCATAAAATCTATCCACCTATTTTTCCTTTCATTGTCAACAGGGAACTTAAATGGCGTTGCAGCGCAGCTAGTTCTTGCATCCAGGGAAGATGCAGTTGCGGGTGGTGGGAGACATCCTGAAGCTAGCTAGCTAGCTAGCTGATGTAAGCTACAATAACAGTACAGCAGGAGGAGCCATTCAGTGATCTGACGTAGATGGGGCGAAATGACGTATATAGGGCATTTTTTGGCTCCGCCCATTAAAACCTGATCTGAAAACGGAAGAGAAACTGTTCTTCGGTCTAACTCCACATTTCAGAGCGACAAAGTTTTAGCGCTTTGCACATGCTTTCAGGAATTCATTTCACACGTATATAATGTACTTAGAAGCAAAACATGGAATTTACTTTACAGGATCTTTAATGTTCTTTAATTTCAGTGATAAATTAACATCTAGTCTACATTTTATCATGTGACATTTTAGTGCTCTTTAGGTGTCATCTGATGTAAAGTCATATCTCGTCTAGAAACACCAGACTGTGCTCAGTTGACATCTGCTTGTCCCTGGTCACCATCCCAGTTTTATTCATCTGTCCACCACAATGGGTTCTGGAAGAATCCATCATCAGTGTTGCTGAAGGTTTGAATTACAGAACCAGAGCGAGAAAGGGATCCTAAATTTTATTTTCCTTGGTAGCTTTGAGGTTCTAAAAGGAGGGAAAATAATAATAATAACAATAAGTAAAGCCATCTCTACCCTGTTAAGAGATTGACAAGAAATTACAACTCAGTTTATTCATAAAGACTTACTGTAAGTCGCTCTGGATAAGAGCGTCTGCTAAATGACTAAATGTAAAGATACAACATTATTAACCCACAGGAATAAGACATATTTTGCTGTCAGCTCCTCCTTTGTCATCGCGTCACTTGTCGGCAGAGCTTCCCCTCAAACTTGCCCAAATTGAGTCATTGAAATGTAAATGTCATTAAAGAGTATTTTATAAGAGAAGTATATTTTATTAGGAACCGTTAATGTATGTACTGTACATGTAGCTGAAAATAATGTTTTATTTGGCTGTCGAAGGACACATGTTTTTTTGGTAACAGAACTGGAAGAGATACCGCTATGGTTTTCTAAGCATATCGTGTTTCTTTTTACATGTGGGATTTAGAGAGATACAAAATTAAGCATAAAGAATAAATCTTATTTTTTGTCTGTGATCTGTCACGCTACTTTCATTCTTTTCTGAAGGTAGTAAGATAGTAAGAAGCCTAATAAAGAACCGTAAGACAGTTTTGTTCCTGGCGTACTTTATTTCAAGTTTACCAGGTTACATGTATCTCAATATCTATTCATCCCCTCAATATTTACATTTTCTCACTCTTCTGCATCTCTTTTTACCTCAGTGCTGTTATCTTCTTAAACTCCTTGATATCCTTTTATGTGTTGTCTGTCTGGGTCTCTAAGAGTCAGAGGGAAAGTTCCCATTACCAAAAATGACATTGTAGTGGAAACAGTAAATTAAGTTGGAATGCTTTCAGAATGCAACCTTGGCTAAGACTTACCTTAGTGATCTGCTGTTTAACCACAGATTAGTTTGACTTCCTGCAAGTTCTCCTGCTTCTTTTCTAAGAGCTTCAGGAAAATCTGAAGTTCCGCCCACAATTAGAAATTACAGATTGTACCATTTGAATAAAGATAAAACTACAGTGAGATACTGCTACTACTTCTAACACAACCCATAGATGATCCCTCTTACCCTGTGCTCCTGGGCTGCCTCATCGACCTGAAAGCAAGTGGGAGTCTGACATACCAAGCAGATGGGTTCTTCATCCTCCAGACAGGAGAACTTAGTTTTTTTTTTAAGGGTTTGCAATTTGCAGACTGCAGAGCTCCTCAGATTCTATTGAAGCTCTTTGTTGTCTCTGCTCACAGCCAGATTACATGGAGGTTGAGCCAATGTAAATAATCTTTTCCTACATACAGGACAATATCTAAAAGTGGCGTTCTTCAAAAGTTAGGAGGACATCGATGAGTTCAGAATGTAGTTGTTTTTCCTTTTTTGTTATCATTGTTTTGTGAATAATAAAAATTTGGGACATATAGGGGGCCTTTCTTCAGGACCAGTCTATTTTTTACTACTCTGCATGATCATTTTATTGTGACAGGTACACGTTGAGGAGTTTGACATAATTACCTTGTTTCTTTCCAATACAATCAATGTTTTCGATAACCATCTGCACTGACTCGTTTTTTAACACAGTCTATGCTCGATAGCGTTAGCAGCAATGAGTTGTTGAGAGGGGTGGTCGATGCTTTGCCTCAGGAGCCGGGTTGGCTGTAGCTAGGAGATCACTGTGACTGATGGGTGCATTCACTTGTTGCAGTCAGCATTTGAAGTAGTGCGTTATAGTCAACAGAGTAAACGGGCTGATGACATTTGGAGAAGTATGTCATCAACTTGTTCAATTGCAAGAAGAAATGTAAAAACAAATTCTGTTGCAAAAGTTTTTTTCGTTTTTAATAGTAGATGCATTAAATGCGCTCAATTCTCCAGGTACTGCAGTAAATACTGCACGTGTTTTTAAGTCACCATGTTTTTCAGTTCATCGTTTGGTGTTTGAAGTGCCAACACCGGCCTTGGTTTGTGGTCCTTTCAAAGCCTGTTGGGAAGTTTCTTTGTCTTGACCACTGAAAGACTACAGCTCATTCAAAATTCTGCAGCTCGATTATTAACCATAACTAAAAGGAGAGAACACAGTAGTCCTGTCCTAGCTACTTTACACTGGCTCACTGTTACCTTCAGAATTGACTTTAAAGGGGCGATTGATTGCAAAACCGATTTTACCTTGTCATAGTTGAAAAATGACAGTTTGGTGTATAAAATAGACATACAGTGATCCTCAAAGTCCATTGAAACCTCTTTCCTATCAAAATTTCACTTTTTGAAACTGCAACTTGAAAACGCTAGCTTTTGAAACAGTGCAAGTTGTGACATCACAACTTGCTGCATTAACTTTGTCACGCCCCAAAATGTACATTTACCTGCCCTCTGGTTTTCTGGTCCAGGAACATTAACGGAGGTCGCGTAGATCTCTGACACTTTTTTAGCTAGCTGCGCGCTGCTTTGTACATACACAGGAATTACAAATAAGAAAGTTAATACGTTTTCAAGATATTGAAAATTGAGCGCCGTAAATGCAGTTTTCCAGGCTGTACCGGGAATCCTGACACTTTTCACCATCTTCCCAAAAAACAACTACACAGCGTTAGTCAGGCATGGCTGATGTTTATCTATGGGAATATCCCTATTAAGTACGGCTAAAGTATTAATTTGCTCGGACCATGTCACAGAGGAGAGTTTTGAAAACCTGGGACAATGTAAAGCAGGATTTGCTATGAAGCTGTTGCTGAAAAGAGGTGCTGTTCCGACTTCAGGTTCATCACAACCACAAGCTGTATGATGTTGTCGCTAACAGGTTTTAGCAATGCTAACGTATCCTGCCTGTATCTAGCATCGGTAGAATGTGTGATTATTTAGTTTATTGGCAATGGGGCTAACGTTATTTCTTGTTCCTGACTGTGTTTCATTCAAATAAATAACCCGTGTTGTCATGTAGGCCTAAATCTACAATTCAAGATGCATGTTTGTCCAGATCTATTTTTCAACAAGATAGGTAGAGCTAATTGAAGTTGAGTTGAGTCACGATAGTTTGTTTGCTAAGCTGTAGATAGTGCTAACGTTACCCACCTAAGTCGATCCTGTTTGCTTGCACAGGGATCTTCTACGCTAGAGCTACGTTATAAGCAAACATCTGCCATGCCCGTCGAGTCAATGTTAGCTAGACTCTAGCTCATCTGCTTTTTATTGACGCTGTTTTGCAAGGAATGCAAGAACAGCTAGATAGCGAAAATGCCTAGAGTAGGCATGTAAACTAGTTTAGCTTGCTAAGGCATGAGCATAGGTAATGTGGGATGATTTAGTTTATTGGCAATGGGGCTAACGCATTATTTAATGTTCCTGACTGTGTTTCATTCTAATAAATAACCCGTACATGTAAATCTACAATTCACGATGCATGTTTGTCCAGATCTTTGGGGGGTTATTTTTTATCTAGCTAACTGAAGCTGAGTTCACGACATAGTTTGGTTGCTAAGCTGTAACGTTCTACCCACCTAAATCGATCCAGTTTGCTTAGACAACAGAAGTGGAAACAACTAACGTAATAATTTCAAATGATATCTAATCAATCCGCTGAAAACAGTGTTGTGTAGACACAATAGATTTATTTGTATGTTTTTATTTCAAGTCTCCACCTTAGTTGTTTCAGTGAGTGTTGGCCATGTTGCGTCTTTGCTCCACAGCTTCACTCGTTGTAAACCAGCGTGCAGCTCATCTATATATTAATGAAAATACCATAAAAGGAGAAAACCTAGTGGTTTTTCCTGGGAAAATTTCAGAGGATGAATCAGGGGGCATAGAACAGCACCCGGGCCATTTTCAGCCCAACCAATGTTACATACCCTATTCGGAGACCTTAAGGAACAGTGTGAAATACCCCAAAAAACAAGTCAATCACCCCTTTAAGGTCCTTTTCCTCACATTCAAAGCTCTACACGGACAAGGACCTAGCTACATTGCTAACTCCCTTATAAACTACACACCAGCTAGAACATTGCGATCATCAAATGCAGGCCTATTAGAGGTCACCAGAAGCAGTCATAAGAAGATTGGTGATTCGGCCTTTGTCAATTACGCCCCAAAACTATGGAACAAATTACCCATAAATCTTAGGGAAGCAAACACGCTAGACATTTTTAAAAGACAGCTTAAAACCTACCTTTTTTACTAAGCATTTAAGTAATTTTGTCTCAGAAGGGTTTTACTACTTTTATTAGTTATATTATTGTTTTTATAGATTTGCTATTTTAATTATTACTTTTATCACTTGAATTATTGTTTTTATTGATTTTATGTAAAGCACCTTGAGCTACAATTCTTGTATGAACTGTGCTATATAAATAAAGTCTTACTTACTTGAAACCTTGTTAAATGTTTTTTTTGGTCTCAGACATTTTTGAGTTGCCTTTTGGACCTGGACTGATGGGATTTATTTTTGGAAACTATTGTCATTCCTTTTTGTTTTGCTTTATTGGAACGAGAGTTTCCCATTGTCAGCGCTTTGGTTTTCTGCGTTTGGGTCCACTCCCTTTCCTGCTGGATTCAGGTGCTCACACCCTGGCCCCAGCCTCTGATTCCTGACTCATATTACAGACATGTGACAACTTGCTGACGTGCTTCTCAATTTTTTTTTATCCTAGTTAATTGAGTTCCCAAAAACCCTAACTTCCTCCTGTCAACGCCAAGATCACAAACAGGGGCGTAGCCAGGACATTATTTCTGGGGTTGGCCAGCTCTGGCCAGTCTTTTATTTGGGGTGGCACTTGATTGTCAAACTACTATTTTACTATTACTACTATTTTAAAACTCACACACTGCATCACTCAGAGCAGCAGTTTTCTAATGGTATCCAGTGGTTAGCTGCTAGTCTCCATTGAAGTGCTGTCAGAATGCAGGTACGTTGGTTTGTGTCTTGCGCTGTTGATGGGGGCGTGGCCCAACATGTTGCGAATATGGGGGTTGTAGCATAAGTGACAAATGCCAATATAAGACGACTTTCTAAACATAAAAATACTAATGCATTTATTTCATCTTTATACCATTTCTGTCCAGGAAGGTTTGGGAAAAAAAATAATTGGGGTGGCGGGGGGGCCATCCTCTGACCAATGGTGGCCGGGGCCCCCCCTGGCCACCACGTGGCTACACCCCTGATCACAAACCCTGCTTCCTGTTCCTAATAACAGGAGATTTAGTTTGAAGATTTGGTTTTGTGTTTACAGTTTTGAGAAAAGGGGTGACTTTTTCAAGAAATGTGTTTTAACAATTGTGAAAAACTGTAAGACATTACTGTTTTTTCCAACTGCTTAAGCACAATTTTGAAAACAGGGCTCCCTTTGTCCAAACACAACACACAATTCACACACCTAGGCACACAAGTAGCAGAACACCTCCAATCTTTTGCAAAATGAAAAACTTACAAAATTGAAAACTATACAATCATATATAAAAAACCATTTCTGTGTATGCCACACACGGTTCATAAAATTGGACTCTGTTTGAAGCAGTTACACACTGTTGTGCAAAATGTAAAACACTTTCACACTAACTATTATCCATGGTTCACAACATGGTCAGCCAATGCTGCTAGAATTTCATTAGATACTGTAAAATGTGGGCCTATTCTTCCACAGCCTCCAGGTCTACCTCTCCCTCTTCCTCTTCCTGCAACATGGCCTTCCATTTTTGATGAGGACAGGTATACTGACCTGTTGCCTTTTTATAGTGCTTACACCTGATTGGTATGTTTACAGTTGAGTACTTGTACAGCTGAACCCCGTGTTTGATCCATTCGTTCATTCGTTCGTGTGTGGCATTTTACAAGGCAGTGACAATCTTAGGGTAAATGTCTGTGTCTAATGTAGAAAAGTGTTTTAGTGATTTGCAAAACACTGTGTGTAGTATTTTGCAAATACTGTGAGGCTGAGAATGTGCTTATAGTTGTGCAGGTCTGGGCTTCTGTTTTGCTCCTTGAGTGTCTATGTGTTATTTGAAATTTGTGTATAAGTTCCAGTGCCCTCTTGTGGTGGTCATTTGAATCGCTCTGTTCTGGTGGTTACAATTCCAGTATGACAGTGAGCAAGTCTGACTAGTTGTATCCTGCTTGCTAGTAGAGCGTGAGAGCGAGAGCGAGTGGGAGAGCCAGAAAGACAGACAGAGACAGACAGACAGAGACAGACACAGACAGACAGAGACAGACACAGACAGACACAGACAGACACAGACAGACACAGACAGACACACAGACAGACAAAGACACAGACAGACAGACACAGATAGACACAGACAGAGACAGACAGACACAGACAGACAGAGAGACACAGACAGAGAGACACAGACAGACACACAGACAGACAGAGACAGACAGACAGAGACAGACAAACAGAGACAGACAGCGACAGACAGAGACAGACAGACAGACAGAGACAGACACACAGACACAGACAGACACAGACAGATACAGACAGACAGACAAACACAGACACACAGATAGACACAGACAGACACAGACTGACACAGACACACAGACAAACACAGACAGAGACACAGAGAGAGACAGACACACAGACAGACACAGACAGACACAGATAGACACAGACAGCCTGAGAAAGACAGAGACAGACAAACAAACAGAGACAGACAGCGACAGACAGAGACAGACACACAGACACAGACAGACATACACAGACAGATAGACATACACAGATAGACACAGACAGACATACACAGACAGACAGCCTGAGACCGACAGAGACAGACAGAGACAGACAGAGACAGACAGACAGAGACAGACAGACACAGACAGAGAGAGACAGACACAGACAGATAGACATACACAGATAGATACAGACATACACAGACAGACACAGACAGACACAGACAGACACAGACAGACAGCCTGAGACCGACAGAGACAGACACAGACAGACAGACATACACAGATAGACACAGACAGACACAGACAGACATACACAGACAGACACAGACAGACAGACACAGACAGACACACAGACACAGACACAGACGAGGCTGAGAATGTGCTTATAGTTGTGCAGGTCTGGGCTTCTGTTTTGCTCCTTGAGTGTCTATGTGTTATTTGAAATTTGTGTATAAGTTCCAGTGCCCTCTTGTGGTGGTCATTTGAATCGCTCTGTTCTGGTGGTTACAATTCCAGTATGACAGTGAGCAAGTCTGACTAGTTGTATCCTGCTTGCTAGTAGAGCGTGAGAGCGAGTGCGAGAGACAGACAGACAGACAGACAGAGACAGACAGACAGAGACAGACACAGACAGACAGACAGACACACAGACAGACACACAGACAGACAAAGACACAGACAGACAGACACAGATAGACACAGACAGAGACAGACAGACACAGACAGACAGAGAGACACAGACAGAGAGACACAGACAGACACACAGACAGACACAGACAGAGACAGACAGACAGAGACAGACAAACAGAGACAGACAGCGACAGACAGAGACAGACAGACAGAGACAGACACACAGACACAGACAGACATACACAGACAGACACAGACAGATACAGACAGACACACAGACAGACAAACACAGACACACAGATAGACACAGACAGACACAGACTGACACAGACACACAGACAAACACAGACAGAGACACAGAGAGAGACAGACACACAGACAGACAGACACAGATAGACACAGACAGACACAGATAGACACAGACAGCCTGAGAAAGACAGAGACAGACAAACAGAGACAGACAGCGACAGACAGAGACAGACAGAGACAGACACACAGACACAGACAGACATACACAGACAGATAGACATACACAGATAGACACAGACAGACATACACAGACAGAGACAGACAGACAGCCTGAGACCGACAGAGACAGACAGAGACAGACAGAGACAGACAGACACAGACAGAGAGAGACAGACACAGACAGATAGACATACACAGATAGATACAGACAGACATACACAGACATACACAGACAGACACAGACAGACACAGACAGACACAGACAGACACAGACAGACACAGACAGACACAGACAGACAGCCTGAGACCGACAGAGACAGACACAGACAGACAGACATACACAGATAGACACAGACAGACACAGACAGACATACACAGACAGACACAGACAGACACACAGACACAGACATACACAGACAGACACAGACGAGGCTGAGAATGTGCTTATAGTTGTGCAGGTCTGGGCTTCTGTTTTGCTCCTTGAGTGTCTATGTGTTATTTGAAATTTGTGTATAAGTTCCAGTGCCCTCTTGTGCTGGTCATTTGAATCGCTCTGTTCTGGTGGTTACAATTTCCAGTATGACAGTGAGCAAGTCTGACTAGTTGTATCCTGCTTGCTAGTAGAGCGTGAGAGCGAGTGCGAGAGCCAGACAGACAGACAGAGACAGACAGACAGAGACAGACACAGACAGACAGACACACAGACAGACAAAGACACAGACAGACAGACACAGATAGACAGAGACAGACAGACACAGACAGACAGAGAGACACAGACAGAGAGACACAGACAGACACACAGACAGACAGACACAGACAGACACAGACAGAGACAGACAGAGACAGACAGAGACAGACAGAGACAGACAGAGAGAGACAGACACAGACAGATAGACATACACAGATAGACACAGACAGACATACACAGACAGACACAGACAGACAGACAGAGACAGACAGACACAGACAGACAGCCTGAGACCGACAGAGACACACAGAGACAGACAGAGACAGACAGACACAGACAGACATACACAGATAGACACAGACAGACACAGACACACATACACAGACAGACACAGACAGACACAGAGAGAGACAGACAGACACAGACAGACACAGACAGACACAGAAAGACAGACACAGACAGACACAGACATAGACAGACAGCCTGAGACAGACAGAGACAGACAGACAGAGACAGACAGATAGACAGACAGAGACAGACAGATAGACACAGACAGACACAGACAAACACAGACAAACACAGACAGAGACACAGAGAGAGACAGACACACAGACATAGACAGAAAGACAGACAGACAGACACAGACAGACACAGACAAACACAGACAGAGACACAGAGAGAGACAGACAGAAACAGATAGACACAGACAGAAACAGCCTGAGACAGACAGCCTGAGACAGACAGAGACAGACAGAGACAGAGAGAGACAGACAGACAGACACAGATAGACACAGACAGAAACAGCCTGAGACAGACAGCCTGAGACAGCCTAAGACAGACAGAGACAGACAGAGACAGACAGAGACAGACAGACACAGACAGAGAGAGACAGACACAGACAGATAGACATACACAGATAGACACAGACAGACATACACAGACAGACACAGACAGAGACAGACAGACACAGACAGACAGCCTGAGACCGACAGAGACAGACAGAGACAGAGACAGACAGAGACAGACAGACACAGACAGACATACACAGATAGACACAGACAGACACAGACATACATACACAGACAGACACAGACAGACACAGAGAGAGACAGACAGACACAGACGGACAGCCTGAGACAGACAGAGACAGACAGAGACAGAGAGAGACAGACACACAGAAAGACAGACATAGACAGACAGACACTGACAGACACACAGACAGACACAGACAGGCACAGACAGACACAGACAGACAGAGACACACAGACAGAGACAGACAGAGACAGACACAGACAGACAGCTTGAGACAGACAGACAGAGACAGATAGACACAGACACACAGACAGGCACAGACAGACACAGACAGACAGAGACACACAGACAGACACAGACAGACAGAGACAGACACAGACAGACAGCCTGAGACAGACAGAGACACACAGACAGACACAGACAGACACAGATAGACACAGACAGACACAGACAAACACAGACAAAAACACAGAGAGAGACAGACACACAGACGCAGACAGACACAGACAGACAGACACAGAGACAGACCAACAGAGACAGACAGCGACAGACAGAGACAGACAGACAGAGACAGAGAGAGACAGACACACAGACACAGACAGACACAGACAGACACACAGACAGACAAACACAGGCACAGACACAGACAGACAGAGACACACAGAGACACACAGATAGACACAGACAGACACAGAAAGACAGACACAGACATACACAGACAGAGACAGACAGCCACAGACAGACAGAGAGACACAGACAAACACACAAACACAGACAGACACAGACAGACAGCCTGAGACAGACAGATAGACAGAGACAGACAGATAGACACAGACAGACACAGATAGACAGAGACAGACACAGACAGACACACTGACATAGACAGAAAGACAGACAGAGACAGACAGACACAGGCAGACACAAACAGACACAGACAGACACAGACAGACAGACAAACACAGACAGAGACACAAAGAGAGACAGACAGACAGACACAGACAGAGACAGACAGACACAGATAGACACAGACACAGACAGACAGCCTGAGACAGACAGAGACAGACAAACAGAGACAGACAGCGACAGACAGAGACAGACAGACAGAGACAGACACACAGACACAGACAGACATACACAGACAGATAGACATACACAGATAGACACAGACAGACAGCCTGAGACAGACAGAGACAGACAGATAGACAGAGACAGACAGATAGACACAGATAGACAGAGACAGACACAGACAGACACACAGACATAGACAGAAAGACAGACAGAGACAGACAGACACAGGCAGACACAGACAGACAGACAGATAGACACAGACAGACACAGACAGACACAGACACACAGACAAACACAGACAGAGACACAAAGAGAGACAGACAGACAGACACAGATAGACACAGACAGACAGACACAGAGACAGACCAACAGAGACAGACAGCGACAGACAGAGACAGACAGACAGAGACAGAGAGAGACAGACACACAGACAGACAGACAGACACACAGACAGACAAACACAGGCACAGACACAGACACAGACAGACACAGACACACAGAGACACACAGATAGACACAGACAGACACAGACAGACACAGAAAGACAGACACAGACATACACAGACAGAGACAGACAGCCACAGACAGACAGAGAGACACAGACAAACACACAAACACAGACAGACACAGACAGACACAGACAGACAGCCTGAGACAGACAGAGACAGACAGATAGACAGAGACAGACAGATAGACACAGACAGACACAGATAGACAGAGACAGACACAGACAGACACACAGACATAGACAGAAAGACAGACAGAGACAGACAGACACAGGCAGACACAGACAGACACAGACAGATAGACACAGACAGACACAGACAGACACAGACACACAGACAAACACAGACAGAGACACAAAGAGAGACAGACAGACACAGATAGACACAGACAGACACAGATAGACACAGACACAGACAGACAGCCTGAGACAGACAGACACAGACAAACAGAGACAGACAGCGACAGACAGAGACAGACAGACAGAGACAGACACACAGACACAGACAGACATACACAGACAGATAGACATACACAGATAGACACAGACAGACATACACAGACAGAGACAGACAGACAGCCTCAGACCGACAGAGACAGACAGAGACAGACTGACAGAGACAGACAGACACAGACAGAGAGAGACAGACACAGACAGATAGACATACACAGATAGATACAGACAGACATACACAGACATACACAGACAGACACAGACAGACACAGACAGAGACAGACACAGACAGACAGCCTGAGACCGACAGAGACAGACAGACATACACAGATAGACACAGACAGACACAGACAGACATACACAGACAGACAGACACAGACAAACAGACAGAGACAGACAGAGACAGACAGAGACAGACAGACAGAGACAGACAGAGACAGACAGAGACAGACAGACACACAGACACAGACATACACAGACAGACACAGACAGACACACAGACAGACACAGACAGGCACAGACAGACAGACACAGACAGACACAGACAGACAGCCTGAGACAGACAGAGACAGACACAGACAGACAGCCTGAGACAGACAGACAGAGACAGACAGACACAGACAGAGAGAGACAGACACAGACAGATAGACATACACAGATAGATACAGACAGACATACACAGACAGACACAGACAGACACAGACAGAGACAGACACAGACAGACAGACAGACACACAGACACACAGACAGAGACAGAGAGACAGACACACAGACACAGACAGACACAGACAGACACAGACAGACAGACACAGACATACAGACACAGACAGAAAGACTGACTCCGGCGTGGTTGCTATTTTGCCAGCGGGATAAATGACTGCGCCTGGCGCAAATCTAAAATGGGTTGGTCCGAAGTAGCTACATTACTAAAGGGTGTGGTTTGGGCGTAACGTGCAATAAACCAATCAGAACATCATCTCACATTCCCTTTAAGAGTAGCGCTTGTTCCATGGCGGATTGCTATTATAACGGCGGATTTGCCAGGCGTACGCCAGGAGTGTTTCACAGCCGGGGAGACCGACGTTCTAGTCAGGGCCTTAACAGATAGAGAAGTAACATTGTATGGGAAAGGCAGAGCAGTTTTCTCATTGCACTAAATTGCCCGCTCATGCTGCTCATTCAAATTCTTATTCTTATTTTTATATATATTTTATTTTTTTAATTGTTATATTTTTAAATTGTTTAGTTCTTAGAATTAGTTTAACTATTGTACTTTTTTTAGCTTAATTTAAGACCTGTATATGTTTATTGTTTGCACCTTCCTGCCACTGTAAATTCCGTGTTTGTGTAACATAGGCTACATGGCGAATAAACCGAATTCTGATTCTGAGATGGGAGAAGAAACCCACCCAAATTAGCTTCGGTTAAACAGGCGTGGGAGGAAATTGCCACAATTGTTACAAATCAAGTTCACATACATAGAGATTTCTCATGAAAATCTTTTCATAATCATTGAAGAAATGTAACACGCCATAAATCAAAACAATGTAACGAAGCTTTGCAGAAAGAAGACCCTGGCCTCGCCAGCAGTGCGCACGGACCAAGCTTGCGCCCTTAAAATAGCATCTAAATAACGCGCCATTGACTTTAGACTACGTTTTTCCTGGTCAGTGGCGGAATTGTTTTTCTGAAACTGCAAAATTGCACCAGGGAACGTTTGCGCCGGAACACGCCTACTTTTTTTGCTGAACCGCCCGCGGGAGCGCAAAGTAATTCCCTAATTTACCAACGTGCGTCTGTGGAGCGAAAAGTCCGCTTTGCGTCGAGTGCAAACTCGGAATGATACTTGCGTCGTTGACAAAGTCAATTGCGCTGGGTGCAAGATAGGGCCCACAGACAGACAGCCTGAGACAGACAGAGACAGACAGCAGACAGAGACAGACAGAGACAGACAGAGATAGACAGACAGAGAGACAGACAGAGGCAGACAGAGACAAACACAGACAGACACAGACAGACAAGACAGACCTATGCTTTCCACCAGAACTGGAGTTCTGAGTCAGACTTGAACCATGATGATGTAAAGTGACTTCTCTTCTCCTCTAACCCAACGTTTTTATAAAAATTGCGTGACTTCATTTTTAGAAGTTACTTCCACTGTGAATTAATAAATGATACTTTCTCTAAAACTTCTCTACTAAATTGTGGCTGTAGAGAAACGCTGGATCCAGATGGTGTGTTTACTGACGCTGACTGGAGGGGCTGCAGCATGTCTGAGGAATGGGCCTCATTGGCTGGAAATGAGGGGAGGTCATGACTCCCTTTGCTCTGAATGTACTTGCTGGATGATTCATTCTGTGTGTGTGTATGTGTTCCTCATGCCATTGTTTGGCTTTTATTACATGATTTCCATGTAATATCCACTTATTTACAAACAATGCCTACACATTTCAAATACCCCTTCCAAGGCTCACATTTATCTGTCACATTACGTCTATTAACCCAAATCTCTGATTTGATCAGCTGGTTTGGGAAAGTGACCCAATCTGCTTTGTCCAATGCAGATTAGTCTGTGATGTAATCTCTGAGAGAATGAGTTAGGTTTAGGGTTAAGGTTAGGTCAGGGTTAGGTCAGATCCATACAATACATCCTCTTGACTGTCTGTCACACTAGTAAGGAAAGCTGTATTATGGGGTGCTTGCTGGTGCTAGAAAATAACTGAGATCAATGGCTCTATAATATCAACATCTCCCCAGGTGATTTAGTCGTGACCCAGGTTCAGATCCCTGTCTTGTTGTATACATAGGTTCAAATCCCAGTCTTGTTGTTAACACAGGTTCAAATCCCAATCTTGTTGTTGACAAAGGTTGACATCCCAGTCTTGTTAAAAACCCAGGTTTGAATCCCAGTCTTATTGCTGTGATCTGTGAGCTACTACCTTCTCCTGTGAGAAGAGAGAGATGATGGGGGTGTTACTCTGTCTCACTTTGCCAACAGCAACTACATTTACATTTAGTCATTTAGCAGATGCTCTTATCCAGAGTGACTTACAGTAAGTACAGGGACATTCCCCCCGAGGCAAATAGGGTGAAGTGCCTTTCCCAAGGACACAACGTCCTTTGGCACGGCCGGGAATCGAACTGGCAACCTTCTGATTACTAGCCTGATTCCCTAACCGCTCATCCATCTGACCTCCATGCCAACCACGTCTCTGAAGACACACCTGTATCTCCCCAACGTGTTTGGCCATCTTGTATTACCTGTTCCGTCACTCCTTATCTCCTATACCCTCCCTCCTCTCCTCTCCCCTCACTCCTCACCCTTATCTCATCTGTCCTCCCTCCCATCCTCCCTTCCCTAAACAACATTGGTAAGATTCAGTACGAGTGATTATTTCATTGGAAAACACCTCGGCTCTCTTCCAGAGGGGTCAGGGGTGTCAGGGTCATTTTTTCTCTCGCTAGTCTCTCTCTCTGTGTGTGTGTGTGTGTGTGTGTAGGTGCATGTGTGTTGTGTGTGTATGTTTGGAAGAAAGGAATCCGGATCCAAGTCATTCTGTTTCAGCATTGTGTTTAGTACTGGTGTGTTGTCTTGAATCAAACCAAGATCCAACACAAACACACGCACACACACACACACACACACAAACATGCACGCACGCAATGCATTTCACAAATGTTTGATGGGGACTACATTTCACAGCTACTTAACACCAAGGAACATACAGTACATGCATATGATCCACACATCCAGACAGCACAGGACCTCTTACAGGGTTGAGAGGTGGAGATCCAAACAGATTGTCAAGTTGAAGTAGCTTTGATTCCCTTCTTTCCTACCATCAGGCCCACCACTCATCCAGGAAGTCTGAAGGGTTTGAAACTGATCAACAATCACGGTTTAAGATTAGAAGGAACTGAAGGATTGTGGGTTCAGGTTGTCCTTCTGACACAGTAGTAACAGCAAAGTAAAACATAACTGATAATAGTGTATGTATTGTTGAATGAGTATGATACATACAAAAAATTAAAATGTTGATCATGAAAAATCATGTTTACAGCTAATATGAATATAGAAATACATGAAAAAATGATGGAGAGGAAGAACGGATAAAGAACAAAACAGGTTGAACAAAAGACCTAATGTCCGGTTCTCAACATGCCTTAATCCTACCCCTGGTAATATCTGTCAAATCGCAATATTTTATTGCTTTAACTAAAACAGTTTCTAAATGCAGCAGTACATTTCCTTGATGATATTTATATCTGAGCCATGAACATGTGGTGCTCAGCACAGAGACTAGAGGGGTCATAGAGAATGTGGTTCTGTAGAATAACACCAGAGAGACATCCTGTCATGACAAAAGTAGCAGGCAAGGCCAAGGGAGAGAGAGAAAGAGAATGTGTGTCTGTGAGAGAGAGAGAGACAGACAGACCAGACAGAGAGACATTCATCATGCAGTCATTGCTCCCTAGTGCCGGGAGACAGGGATGGAAGGATGGGAAATATGGAAAGGAGGATAAAGGGAGAGAACGGGATGCCTTTCCTTCCTCAGGATACATTGTTATTTATCATGCAGTACCTGTGTGTAGATTAGTGTTGGATCAGCTAATCTGCAGCTTCTGAGTTACTCCTACAGTTTGCTATGTAATTTATAATGTACAGGGTTTTTAAGAAGGAGGGTTCGGAAAACATGTCACGCGAAGCTGAATGAAACAGGAGAGTGGTGCTGGCTGGGTATGGAACTGAGCATGATTTTGCATTTATACAACTAGTGCACCGTGCCTGTGATGCAGTCGGTGATTAAGATGCCAGTGAAAAACAAATACAGATTACTTTAACTATAGATAGTGCACAGTGTCTGTGTTAAAATTGTTGGCACTAACACACAGATTCCTGGAATTATAGATAGGGCATGCTTGCGATGATGTTGGTGAGACACTCATTTCTGGAATTATAAATGGGTAGTGCAGTACCCGTGATGGAGCTGGTGATGACAGTTCCTCTCAGTGGTTTTGGTACCTTTTTTTCTCTGATCACAATTGAAATTCTCTGACTATCTATCTATCTCTACTATTACAGACTATCTCACCAGCAGGCCACAGTACGTCTGACTGCAGGACAGACTATCAGATGTAGTGATTGGCAACACCAGCGCACCCAATGGAACCGTACTTTCACCGTTTCTTTTCACCACCTACACCTCCGACTTCCGTTCAAACTCTGGAACGTGCCACCTCCAGAAGTTCTCTGATGACTCCTCCATCGTGGACTGAATAAGGGTTAGGGTTATGATGACAATGAGGATGTTGATGATGAAGATAATCATGGTGATGACAATTATGATAACGATAGTAGATGTTTGAGTGAGAAGAGGTTTAGGAGGGTCAACAGGGTGTCACACCTGCTGTGTGGCTTACTGGGTGTTAGAGTTTATCATTATAGCCAAGCTAAACTTCTCAGCTGAGGGAATAGATGATTGTGTTCAGGTTAAGAGAGGGATATCAAATCCTATCAGACAAACAGCTACCAACTGTATCATTACCTCTTGCACCACACACACACACGTGCACATGTCAGCCTATTGGGAATGTTATGGTGTGTTTCTTGGTGGCGGACACTAGTGTGCTGTGACATTTATGTGATTGCTGTGACATTTTACTATGTTTGCACGTGTGAGTTGCATGGACATTTCCTAAAACAGACTTCCTATTGGGGTTAGCCAATTGCTAATTCACTTTTGACATGGATAATTACCTGGACAATTATTAACCAACCTATCAACGGGATCGAGGGGCAAAGAGGAGGGGTATAAAGAGAGGAAGCTGCTAACTTGGCGGGGACAATGGAGACGGTGGCCGACGAACCGAAGACACTGCGGGGACAACGTGACAGACGAACCGAATGGGCTACAACGAGACGGTAGCCGACGAACCGAACGGTCTGCCACGGATGGAAGCAGACGAAAATATGCCATCATCACGGAGAGCTGCAGTGGTTGGACGATCGAGAATCGGCGGGGACAACGTGACGGTGGCAGACGGACCGAACGGGCTACAACGAGACGGTCGCAGACGAACCGAACGTGGTTTATAACGCAACGCTCACGATATACAGCGTAAAGGAAAGTAACCCTGCTATCCTAATCCGATTACGTTGTATATTGGGCCGACTAAGTGGTGATTACTCTTTTTGCTTTGGTGTATGTGGCTTCCGATTCTGGGAGGCTGTGACTGATGTCATTGGGGATTACCAGGGAATTCCATCTTCTTGAGGGGGGCGTTGCCCACGACGTCACTCATCTAGCTCTCAAGATCACGCTCCTGAATTGCTGCAAATGGAGCCTAGTTCTCTGGCAGCTCGTGACTGAACTTTCACTGAGGATGCTAAATTAATTTGAAGACTGCTTTTTTTAACATAAGTTATCTTCAACGTTTTAATACAAATTAAAAGTAGTATTTTCTTATAACTCTCTCGTGGTAATTCTGTGTCCTGGGCATTCCTAAATTTAAGGAGGGGCCATACGGCTGACACACACATACACACACACCTTTACCTGTAGTATCATAGACACAATCATTATAATATTTCTCAGATGGCTGTGTTTATATTATAAGGGCTTGTAGTTAGGGCAGGGTATGGGTAAATGCTTCCAGCCAGACAGAGGTGGACTCGGGATGACATGTGATCCAGGAACAGGATAGCAGAAAAGGGCAAGACCAAGGCCAAATAAATGACAATCATTTGTTTAATTCATACAGGATACACACGCAAGCACACACACACACACTGTTTCAGGCTCTGAGAAAGGTCTGGAGAATAAATATGTTTCTCCAACATGTTATAGGACCCACAATCCACCACAAGGAATTCAAAAGGTGAGTGAGAGGGGTATGATGTCTGGAAGGCAAAACTTCATAATAAAATTGTGAACCAGATAAAACCCCCAATGTAGGAGCATTGTGGGAGAACTGGTCTTTGGGTGGACAAATAATACACAATGTGGGAGAACTGGTAGGACATAAAACACGGACAATGGGACAAATGGTTTCTGGTAAGACCAGTAACACACTCTGGGAGAACTAGTCCTGGGTGGACCAGACCATTACTCGAAACATCGGAAAGGAAATAGAATGTAAAACTAGTCGCAGTCGCAACATTGAATGCATATTCAAGAGTGACATGCTCATCAAGCATGTTGCAGACACATAAAAAGTATTGAACTTCCTATCACTGAGATTGCTGCTGTGACTATTTCAGAGCTGGACATCAGGTGTTACGGCGCAACAATGTGCGGACCTGAAAACGGACTCGAGACACAAAGGCGAGTTATTTATTGTCCAGGAAAGAATGTGAAGCTAGTGATGGTCCGCTCGGTACTACGGTGTCGATACTGTCCCGACACATTCAACACTTACTGCATTGGAACAATGTTTCCAGACGGGTTTTAACCTTTTAATGAGCGAGTTCTAAATATTACCGACACTTCTACCAGAGTGAGTTATTTTTCCAAAACGGAAGCTAGCTAGTTTTAGTTAGCTTCCGTTACCTAGCAACCTAGCATAATACTCGTAGCAATGCTACTACCTGCTAGTGTTACTTGTTAGCCTCCTAATTGTAAAGTTTGAAGCCATACTATAGCGTTTGTCATATAGTTTTTGTCTATCGGAAAATAGTCGGTTGGAATGTTCAGAATCACACATGTGACGGTACTATGTGGGGCCCGCTTTCGAACGATCACATGTGTGACGCTACTCCTTAACGGGTTAAAAACACTTCTGGTCACGTGTCAAAGTGTCTCGAAACGTTTTGTGACGTGATCTTGAACGAAACCTGTGTCGCACTTGACAAAAGACTCTGACGTGTCGGGGTATAAAATGAGGCGACCAAGCCAAAGGTTTTGAATGCGTGAGACCTTGGTTGAGAGATTTGTGAGAGTTTGAGAGAGATTAAGAGAGTTTGAGACAGTTAGAGAGAGTTAGAGTTTGAGACAGTTTGAGTTTGAGACAGTTAGAGAGAGTTAGAGTTTGAGACAGTTAGAGAGAGTTAGAGAGAGTCTGAGACAGTTTGACACAGTTTGAGAGAGTTACAGACAGTTTGACACCGTTTGAGAGAGTTAGAGACAGTTAGAGAACGTTAGAGAAAGTTAGTTACTTGTGTGCCATTAGCGAAATCCTGTTTGTTAATTTGTCTGTTTGTGTGCTGTTGTGTGTATAAAAAACAAAATATATATGTATAGATATTATCAGTATTAGCTTCAGTGTAGTTATTTATAGTTTAGTGCTGCCTTAGTTAGTTAATTGTGTGTTTCCATAGTTTGTTTATATTCAGTATTAGTTGATAGATAGTTCAGATAAATAGTTTAGATAGTTTGTAGTAGGCCTAGTGCTAGCTTGAGAAATGGAGAATAGGGCCAACAAGAAACAAAGGTCCCTTGTGTGGGAGCACTTTGATCTGGTCTCCCCTAACAAGGTGCAGTGTTTGCAATGCCCTATGAATTTGTCATACTATAATAATACATCTTCAATGTTCAGGCATCTGCGTGCTAAGCACCCAGCGCTAGCCAATCCACCTGCACCCAATGCAGAGGACGCTGTTGCAGGTGCTGCTGTAGCTGCTGGGAGGCCTGCAGTCCTACCACACGGTATGATTGCTTACACAATACTATCATGTAACGGTCAGCGGTTGTAGGCTACATAAGTTATACAGTATATGTATGAAAATTTACAATACAATTAATCTGTTAAATGATAATACATATTCAAACCATTTGTTGTCTTGACAGCAAGGAAACAGGCACTTGATGATGCACTGGTTGAGATGGTGGTGAAGGACTTACAGACGTTTTCTGTGGTGGAGGATGAGGGCTTCAGAGCATTTGTGGGGGAGCTGGATCCAGCCTACACTCTTCCAACAAGAAGAGCATTAAAGATCATGGTGTGTGATAAATACCACACAACCAAGGAGAAGGTGAAGGCAGAGTTAAGGGATGCAGCAGTTTGTGTCAGCCTGACATGTGGACCTCCAATAACATGGATTCATACTTGGGCGTTACATGCCACTTCACCAAAGATCAAATATGTTCAAGACTGCTGGGTGTCGCTAAGTTCACTGGAACACACAGCAGAGCATATTAAGGATGCAAAGGATTTGCTCATAGCAGACTGGGGTCTGCTATGAGCAGGAGTCAGGTGTCTTGTTACCGACAATGCAGAAAATATGTTTCTCTGTGCCTCACTCATGAAAATCAGTCATGTTTCATGTTTTGCCCATACACTGAACTTAGTGGTGAAGAAGGCCCTTGATGATACTGCTGATCTGGCAGCGATCTGCTCAAAAGCAAGGAGGATTGTGACATTATTTAGAAGTAGTTGTACAGCCAAGGACAGGTCGGCAGATGTCCAAAGACAGATGGGCAGGCCACAGCTGAAGCTGATCCAGGAAGTGGAGACACGATGGAACAGCACCTTCTCCATGTTCCAGCATCTGCATGACCAAAGGGAGCCAGTAGGAGCTGCTCTCTCTAGTCTGAAGACAGAAGTGACAGCAATGTCAAGTGCAGAAAATTACACCATCCGCCAGTCACTATCCATCCTTGCCCCCTTCAACCATGCAACTGTGGAATTGTCATCTGAAAGAAATGTGTCAGCCTCCAAGGTCAGTTTAGTATCTATCAGTTCAACAGCACTTACAATACAACACGTGAAAATAATGAATATGTAAATATCTGTCTTATATTCCAGGTTATTCCAATGGTGAAGATGATCCAGCACAGCATTACATTGAAGCTGACTGATACGTGCGACCCCACAGCAGCAGATTACATCTCAACAGACAAGCTGATGAGATGTCGAGAGACTGTTCATTGCCTACAGGCTGCAACCATTTTGGATCCACGATTTAAAACTCTGGGATTAGGCAACCCAGATAAAGGCAAGGATGCACTAAGATATGTCACGGCAGAGTGTGCAAAACTCAAAAAAGCAACAGCACCAGCTCCCACGCCACCTTCACCAGCTCCCACGCCACCTCCAGCAGCTCCCACGCCACCTCCACCAGCTCCCACGCCACCTCCACCAGCTCCCACGCCACCTCCACCAGCTCCCACGCCACCTCCACCAGCTCCCACGCCACCTCCACCAGCTCCCACGCCACCTCCACCAGCTCCCACGCCACCTCCAGCAGCTCCCACGCCACCTCCAGCAGCTCCCACGCCACCTCCAGCAGCTCCCACGCCACCTCCACCAGCTCCCACGCCACCTCCACCAGCTCCCACGCCACCTCCACCAGCTCCCACGCCACCTCCACCAGCTCCCACGCCACCTCCACCAGCTCCCACGCCACCTCCAGCAGCTCCCACGCCACCTCCACCATTTCCCACGCCTGGAACCAGCCATCAGAGACAAGATAAACCAACCAACAATGTATTTGTATCTTTAACATTCCTTAGAAATTATTTATACTAATGATTTATTTCCTTGACAGGGACACCAGGGGAGTGTCAACTAAAATAACCTGTGGTCACTCCTTGACAACCGAGTGAGTGACACAAGGAGAGTGCAGAGCACTACTGCTAGTGCTACAATTGAGGTACAACAGTACCTGGCAGATGCCTACCTGGAAAGAGTGGAAGACCCCTTGGTGTACTAATGCAGGGGTCTTCCCTCACCTTTATAAACTGGCAATGGTCCATCTGGCCATCCCTGCAACCTTGGTGCCTTGTGAGCGCATTTTCTCTAAGGCTGGCCAGGTGGTTGATAAAAAACAGAATCGCCTGAGCCCAGGACATGTTGATAAGATCCTGTTTCTGAATAAAAACCTGTAAATGTACCTTCTCCCTCACAAGTCTTATTGCACAAGCACTACTTCATGACACACATCCACCCGAAATCCATGTATTGCACTAACACTGAGAAGATATATTTTTGCCTTTATTTTGTTTTGGAAACATTTTAAGATATATATATATGAATATGTAACGACAGTTTATCGTCTCAAACAGTTCAAAAATCATATTTTGGCCCAATTATATTGTTAGATGAAAGCCATCGCTCCGGTATTCGATACCACGCCACCTGCATTGCAGGATGGCAATAATTTCATTCAACCACAAGACCCTTAAAAGTACAAAGTGGAATTAGCTATAAGACTGTTGGGTATGCCATACTCGTAGCTGCCAGCAGATGTCGCTGTTGAGTAAAGGTTTCAAGCGTTTCAAAGGCCCCGACTCCAATGTTTCAATTGTCTTGGTGTTTCAAAAAGCCTCGATTTGCCCATCACTATGTGAAGCTATGGGCAAGTAGCTGGCTGGAGAAACACTGGAGTCTCGAACGGGAAATGAAAATCACAGGAAAAAAGGTAAGTATGAATCCACAAAAATAGGCAAGAATAATTCAACACTCAGAGACTGAGCAGCCTCATGGTTCATTCACCATGTAACTGATGTAACAATCTGTCAGAGTTTGGATGGTGAACAGGTTGAAGTAGGACGTTGATTGCAGATCTGCCGCAGGTGAGAGTAGTTGTCTGTTCCCAGGTACGGTGTTCATTTTAGGACATCCTCAGATCTCAGACTCAATTCTCATTCTCAAACGAAAAGGCGTCAGGTGTCAGACCAAAAGTCGCCAGACTCAAGCGAAACGGCTTCAGTCTCAGAAAAACCTTTGTCATTCTCAGACAAAATGCCGTCAACCAAACGGCGTCAGAAAAACCTTTGTCATTCTCAGACAAACGCTGTCAAACACAAAATAAAAACTCACAAAATTAGTCATTTAAGGTTACCTTTCCTATACGACAGGTCTACTATAGCTTGCTCTTTTATTACAGTTTATTACAGACTGGCTTCTATTTTTATTATTTTCCGCAAGGTTTGCGTGGCCCTTTTTACATAGAGTCTGGTAAACAAACACAGAAAAACAGATAACGGATTCATCTTAAATGTAAATCTTTGACGCGTCCAGTGTAGCCGGCTAAATAAAAGATCCGCTCCGTGAACGTTCTTTTTCCGCGCGTCAGAATTTCCGCGCTTGGTGTAGCCGTAGCGTTATACCGTTTCTGTCCTGGAAGGTTTAAAAAAAATTAACTAAAATAAAAAAAAAATAAAGATTGGAGGGGGGGGGGGGGGGGGGGGGCGGCAGGGTGGCCATTCTCTGACCAATGGTGGCCGTGTCCCCCCCTGGCCACCACGTGGCTACGCCCCTGTTTTGGGCCTTTGATTCAGTTTTCAATATCATAAAACACTTTTTGCAAAACACAACACACAATTCTCCACGTAACACACAAAATTCTAACGGGAAGCATCTTGATTTCCTTTTTAAAACACAACCAATCAAAATGCAACACTAATTCATCAGTGCCTTACACTAACTCCTCACATGTGCAAACACTCATTGCTTTACTCAACACCAACCAATCATGGCTTCAGCCTGTCTTTCCTTCTCTCTACTGTCACAATCATAACTAGAGAGGGTACAATTTCTGGGGAAATTGTAGGGTGTCCTTGCTTGCAGATGGGTCCGTTTATTAAAGATCCTGTAAAGTAAATTCCATGTTTTGCTTCTAAGTACATTATATACGTGTGAAATGAGTTCCTGAAAGCATGTGCAAAGCGCTAAAACTTTGTCGCACTGAAATGTGGAGTTAGACTGAAGAACAGTTTCTCTTCCGTTTTCAGATCATTTTCACGTCATTTCGCCCCATCTACGTCAGATCACTGAATGGCTCCTCCTGTTGTACTGTTATTGTAGCTTACATCAGCTAGCTAGCTAGCTTCAGGATGTCTCCGACCACCCGCAACTGCATTTTCCCTGAGAGGCAGTTAGAACCGAAACTGTACTGTACTGTAGCTAGTGGTACGTGCCAGTGGAGCAAGTGGTACGTGACAGTGGCTAGTGGTACATTCCAGTGGAGCGAGTAGTACGTGACAGTGGCTAGTGGTACGTGACAGTGCCTCTACTGGCACCTAGTGGTACGTGCCAGTGGAGCTAGTGGTACGTGACAGTAGCTAGTAGAAGTGCTGTGATTGCCTGCGACTGCCTGCGATCGCCTGCGATCTGCAGCGATAGTTTCGGCAGCTGGTCAAATTTTTCCGCAAGACGCTTGCGAAATCGGCTGCAGGATGATGAAATACGCCATATTAGTTGATATATTTGAATAAAAAAACATGTTATTAAGATTTTACTCCGTTAATTGTAGACTATGGTGCACATTTGTAAAGTTGTAGACTGTATAATTACACAATGTTGGTAACGAACGGGCTTTACATGTGGTTACCCTGATGAAAACGAATGAAAATAACCCGATTGATCTGTTGAGCTAGCATGCCCGTAGTTGTTTCGTTTGCTTGAGAGAAACGAGTTGTCACACGTTGCACACAACACACACGCGTGGAGACATCGAGAGAAAACCCCCAAGTCGATTTCTAAAGCCAGCATCAAATGAAATCTCGAAGTTGAAAAGCACAGGGAGTTGTTGTATGTCAGCAACAATTTTACAAGGACAACGTAGATAAGGATCAATGCTGGGATATTGCCAATGCCATGTTTATGTACCATGTCAGCGTAAAGGAAAGCTCAGAGTAGCTGAAAGGCTTGGTGACCAGCGCGGAGAAATGCGCGTCTGGTGTGAACAGCTTTTGCTCAGTCGTAGCCGATCGTAGCCAATCATGGCGCTGCGCGGCGCGTCCAGGCGCTTCGCAGCCAGTGTGTCCCAGTCGTAACATGGCCTGTATCTTGTATTGAAAGTGCTCGAAAATGGTGGACTGAGAAAACATATTTGTCAAAGCGGAGCGAGCGGATGTCGTGGGAGAATTCCTACTGTGTTAGATTTACTGCTTCAAATTGAAAACTGAGAAGATATTTAGAGTAAAACAAGTTTCTTAACGTCTGTGTTCAATATCGTCAACTAAAAGTAAAAACTTTTCAGTTACAAAGCTTTTGTTCGTAGTAACGCCAGCTGCAGTAAACCTCTCGGGACCCCGGTTTGGCTGTTCGTGACAGTCGGCTATGACAGTTTTGAGCCTCGATTTTTGCAGATTTCTGTGAAACTTTCTTAAAGAAAAAATAATCTAGCTAGATTATGTACACTTTAAGTTCAGTGTACATACCTTGTTTGGCCAATTTGGTCGATTGTGAAAAAAAGTAGAACCGTTTTTAGTTATGGAGAGCCATCGCGCTAGATTGGAATAGCGTTATCGCACTCATCACTTCAGTGGTCATACCTTTTAAAGAAAATAGTCTATCTTAAATCTGTCTGCTGTTCTGAATTCAGGACAAATGTAAGCACATTTCATACGCTCTAACTTATCCTCTATCTTGTATTGAAAGTGGTTAAAAATTAGGTTTTCAAAAAAAAGTTATGCGGTCGAAGAAGATTTTTGTCAGAATGGCTCTGTGAAATCGTCTTGATAAATGATGATTTGCCTAACATAATCATACAAATATTTATATCATTAGAAAGCCCTACTTCTTGTCTTCAAAATGGTATAAACAGTTCAGGTTTATTATTTGAAAAACTATGCATATTCAGGCAGGAAAGTGTTAAAGGCCAAAAAACGGCAGAAGAACTAAGAAGTTGACATAACTAAAAAAGGCATTTCCTGCTGAAAATGCGTTGGAATTCTGAGATCTGAAATTCTTTTTTTTAAATGGCTGAAAATACAGAAATTAGAAAATACCCGCAAGCTGAAATTAATTTTAAAAACGTGTGATTCACACAAATGAGGGAGTGTGGAAGCTGAACTGCATCATCTAACAAAGCTAAGAGCTTAAATAGCCTACAATGCGGGAGCAGCTGAAAGCTGAACTGTTAAACAGAAGAAGTAGGTTAGCTAGTCATAACAAGAATATTATAGTTTTAACAGCTGAAATTGTAGTTGGGGTAGTAATAGCTGTAGCCTATCATTGAGTGCGTTTACTCGGCTTTCTTAGTAGGATTCAATGTGTTGATTGAATGAAACATACCGATACAGGAAGACACGGCGACACTTTGTTGCAGAAGGATGAAGGTGCAAGTTTTGTCCGTGGAGCATACAACGATTAATGAAAAGAATCATGTAGACGCGTTTATTGAGTAATCGCATAACTAACGGAAACGGCTGTTCGTGCGAAACAGCAGTGAGAATGCTGAAAACCTGAATGGGGATAGCTGACCATGCTAAAAAAGCGGAAAATTGTGAAAATTTTGTAGAAAGTTATAAGCTGAAGCTTCAAAGCAACCGAAAGGTATTGTTGAAAGGGGCTGGAGCAGCATTCCAACAATGATTTGAAAGGATTTACCATTACTTTTTAAGGGAGAATAATTTGCACAAAAACCTTAATATTTAAAAAAGTATAAAAGTGATAAATGAGAAAATACCCGCAAGCTGAAAGCTGAAATTAATAAAAAAAAATGTGTGAGTCACACAAAAGAGGCAGTGTGGAATCTGAACTGCATCATCTAACAACGCTAACAGCTAAAATAGCCTACAATGCGGGAGAAGCTGAAAGCTGAACTGTTAAACAGAAGAAGTAGGCTAGCTAGTCGTAACAAGAATATTATCGTTTTAACAGCTGAAATTATAGTTGGGATAGTAATAGCAGTAGCAGATGTAGCCTACCATTGAGTGTGTTTACTCGGCTTTCTTAGTAGGATTCAATGTGTTGATGGAATGAAACATACAGCAATAGAGCCGATACAGGAAGACACGGCGACACTTTGTTGCAGAAGGATGATGGTGCAAGTTTTGGCCGTGGAGCATACAACGATTAATAAAAAAGAATCATGTAGACGCGTTTATTGAGTAATCGCAAAACTAATTACACATGTAAACGGAGTAATCGTATTATTGGCATAAACCGACAATTGCTAGTAATCGGGTTTCTCATGGTCAAGTAAACGCACCAATCACCTGTGTGAGAGACTGAGTGGTGCGTGTCTGTCGTTGCCACGGTGATGGTGTAGCTATGATTGCTAACGCGCTGAGGGCAGAGAATAACAGAAATGTAGCTAGAATCCACATCTCAAACAAGTTAACCTAGACGCAAAACTGTATATCCAATCCCAAAAATAAGGATATTTTCCGAGACCCAAGACTCTGCCGAAACCAGAGATATTCTTTATATGTCTGTGCAGTCAGAAATACGACTCTACCTGCAGTTTCGAAAACGTGTTCCTTTTGCTTTCCTGGTGCGTGTTTGTTTGGTTGCCACGGTGATGGTGCAGCTATGATTGCTAACGCGCTGAGGGGAGAGAATAACAGAAATGTAGCTAGAATCCACACCTCAAACAAGTTAACCTAGACGCAAAACTGTACGTCCAATCCAAAAAATAAGGATATTTTCCGAGACCCAAGACTGCCGAAACCAGAGATGTGATTTATATTTCTGTGCGGTCAGAAATACGACTCTACCGGCAGTTACAAAATCTTGTTCTTTTTGCTTTCTCTGACGATTTTGTCACCAGATTTGCATTGGTCTCTATGGGGCGAGAGTTGGACTTTGTCTCGCTTTCGTGGGGCTCTGAACAAATGTGTACGTCTGTTGGATTCAACAGACAACTGTCTACGACCAGCACAAAATTAGCTATCTATTGATCCAAAAATGAAGCATGAAGAGCAAAAATTGTGGCAATGCTGGCAAACTAGAAATATTTTTTCAACGACATCCGAAGCTGCCCTCCACTCTAAGCGTTTCAGTCTGCACTCTAGGGTTTCACGTACACACCCATGTAAATCTCAGAAACGGCTTGAAAAAGTCATGAAACATAATCAGTGATATTGAAAAAAGTTGAATAGATATCAAAAAGCTGAATTATTTAAAAATAGTTTAGGGGTTTGTCAACATTTTAAAGTTTAAATGGTGGCTCTAGCTGAAAGATTGAGGAAGAAGAAGGATTTGGAAGTTGAAGAAGTTTAAAGAAGTTTGAGAGGATTTGAAAGAACTCCATTGGAAACCCATGTTAAAAATATTATGAATGTTGATTTATATTAATTCAAGCATAAGAGGTACAAAGCTGAAAAGTCATGGCCTGAAACTGCTGAAATTTTTGATAGCTGAACGGTTTTAATATCTGAAGATTTGAAGGCGCTGAAAGGTGTCTTGGAAGAAGTTGAATAAAGATTCAAAGAACAATACTTGGAATGCTGAAGCAGCATTTCAACAACTAGAAAAGGCTGTTCCATATGGAGGACTAAAAGTGCCACAATGAATTAAATAAATACACCATTAAATAAATAAATACACCATTAAATAATTACTTAAATGTGTCATTAATTAATTAAAATAGACATTAAATACATAAATGTGTCATTAATTAATTAAAATACCAATTCATTTAATGTAAAATACATATAATTATTTCACTATTTAAGTATTTCATGCTACATTTCATGCTACATTTCATGCTACATTTCACAACGAGTTGTGTTGCAGTGCTTCATTAATTGTGTTATCTGTCAAACTCGCCCATCAAAGTCAGTGGGTGGGGCTAGCGCGAATCTAGTCTGATCCATTGCCTTGGTCTGAAGTAGAGTGCCTGGATAGAGACGATGGAGGATCTTCATGAACTTTCTAGGGAGTTGGTGAGAGACATTTTAGACTTAGCTGACGATGTGGAAGCAGGACCTGCTGACCCAGAGCATGTAGCGAGTAAAGCAGAGGAACTTCTTAAAGTTATTGGGTGTGCTCACGCCTTCGGCGAGCACAACCATTGTTCTCTAACATATATATTATTGTTTATTTTTGCCCCCCTAAGGATCAGTCAATATATGGAATACATAGACAACGCCTGTGTCAAAATGTTGTCTTGGTCTCGATTGCGTTGCTTGTATTTTTATTTACGTTCCGTTGCACGGTTTAGGAGGTTACAATGTTTTTGTGGCAAAAAGTGCCTTTAGTCAACGAAGGGTAATCAGTGCTAGCTACGTCACCACGTCAGCACACGTTAGCAACGACGCATGGATTGATGTGCTGTTGCACAGCGAGTATTGTATCGTGCCGTGGTGTACTACTAGCAGCATACATGCACATTTAAGCAAATCAAGACTTGCATGTACAGTAAGTAATGTCACATTAAAGAATGTATTTAAACTCAAGCTTGTGTGGTGCGTCGCTGGCTTCAGTGCCACAGCCTAAACTTTGTCAAAAGAAACATGTTTGAATCGCGATTCCATCGGAAATACTGCCGGTGACAACGTTGTTACAGTAGCTTGTTTCAAAGGGGGTTCGCTTGTTTCAAAAGGGGTTCTTGAGTAGGCTAAATGCTTGAAAATATCACTAACGCTAGATGGGAAAAACTTAAGGGGACGGACCCACCTGCAACCGACGCAAGCGAGCATGTCATGAAAGTCATGAAACATAATCAGTGATATTGAAAAAAGTTGAATTATTTAAAAATAGTTTAGGGTTTTGTCAACATTTTAAAGTTTAAATGGTGGCTCTAGCTGAAAGATTGAGGAAGAAGAAGGATTTGGAAGTTGAAGAAGTTTAAAGAAGTTTGAGAGGATTTGAAAGAACTCCATTGGAAACCCATGTAAAAAATATTATGAATATTGATTTATATTAATTCAAGCATAAGAGGTACAAAGCTGAAAAGTCATAGCACCCATGGCCTGAAACTGCTGAATTTTTTGATAGCTGAACGGTTTTAATAGCTGAAGATTTGAAGGCGCTGAAATGTGCCACGGAAGAAATAGAATAAGAAGATTAAGAAGTTGAATAAAGATTCAAAGAACAATACTTGGAATGCTGAAGCAGCATTCCAACAATAATAAAAATAAGTTGAATAAAGATTCAAAGAACAATACTTGGAATGCTGAAGCAGCATTCCAACAATAAGTATGCAGAATAACAATAGTATTTTTGCTTGCAGCAAACACACTAATAATAATAATATATATGTGAGAGAACAATGGTTGTGCTCGCCGAAGGCGTGAGCACACCCAATAAAGCTGAAAAAGCTGTGTTATTTGGCCTGTCAACGGCCCTTGACGCATACTTTGGACAGCGAGCTGGCTTCCATTCCCGTCCCCTGGCTCTTCACCTGATATCCTGAATAAGATATGTCCAGCTCCTAACAGTCAAGGTTACACAACTGAACAGAGCTGCTGACAGGAAATGAGACAGAAACTAGACTGCAAGTGCCTGTCCATATGCGTGTACAAGTGTGTGTATGTGTGTGCCATGGGATTACTTTTCTTTATTCAGCTAATTGAGGATCTATTGATTTAGTAAAAGTGAGAAAAGTGGGGTAGGAGGGTAGGAGGGATTATAGAGAAAGAGAGGAGAGGAGAGGAAGAAGGGATGGAGTGAATGAGCTAAAATGGATGAAAGCATGAATGCAAAATGGCCTTTCCGTGTATGTGAATTTGTGTGTGCGTGACCCTTCTTTTGCTCAATAACACCCATATGAGGGTGAGGGTGTCAAACACATCGATCGCCTGCCTGGACAGCTCTCGGTGCCTGTCACTCCCCATGACCCCTGACCCCTGACCAGGCTTGGCCACACAGAAGCAGGTTGTCAGCAGGGTCATGGTTGTGCTATAACCTGCAGAGGCGGAAACCTAATCTTCTTTTCCTTTACTTCTTCACTTCTACTTTCTATACACCTCTGTTCCTCCAACACCTCCTCTTCTACTCTTCCACTGCTCCTCTAATCCTCCTCTCTTCTGCTATGTCTCATCCTCCTAGGGTCCTCTTCCTCATGTCCTGATCTCCTTATTAGATCTTACATCTCACGTGAACACATGCGCACACACACACGCACACATTCTGCACTCACACTTTGCAGGTATGATCTGTTGAACATCCTGTATATATGCGTGTATGGCCAGTCCGTCATCAGAGGGACAGGGAGTGGAAGACTTGGAGACATCAACATTCAACACTCTCTTTGTGACCTCCTCGTAAGGTCATCCTCACACACCCGGGTTGCTCCGACAACAGGCGTTCAGGGAGCTGACAAGATAAACAGAGTAGTTCAGCAGAGTCAAATATTGACGGAGGGGGGCACAGAGAGAGAGAGGCAGAAAGAGAGAGAGAAGGAGAGAAAGAAAGAGAGAAAGACAGTGATGAAGAGAGAAAGAGAGAGGGAGATAGGAAGAGAAAAAAGTGAGAGTGAATAAATGTGGGAGGCCCGAGAGGGGGGGAATAGAGTTGAACAGGTCTGCCTGTTTTAATAATGCAGTGTGGGCGTGAGGTGTGAGAAAGACAAGCTCTCTGGGGTTATTACAGTTTTTCACAGTTGTTAACACACAATAAGCAAAAGTTTGGCACAATTTTCACAACCTTCACTTCATGTACTAATTGCTCGACCCAATTTGGCACTACTTCACACTCCCTTATCTGCGTTAGACTCTGACTTTCCTTGTGTACACACTGATGTCAATTACACATCACCTTGTTGTCAAAATACTACACACAATGTTCAGTTGTTGCACACACTTCTCAAGTAAAATCTTGAAGCATCAACCTACAACACACAACTATTCAAATCTCTAAACACTCAGGTCTGGTGAGCAATTAGCAATCAGGACTGCAGCATAAAAAATGGCCTTGGGCCTCTGTTTTGTTTGGTGAACAATGGAAAACTTAGAACATATTGACAACCAGAGAAGGAGAGGGGTAAGAGTGAGAGGAGGAGGAGGAAGAGGAGGACAAGAAGTGTTTGTGTGTACCAAATGAGAACACATGTTCCATTTTGTGAACAGGTAAGAGATTTGATGGCAAGGAGTCATCTTGCAAAGGGAGTGTCAGGTTTAGCATTTTGTGTGTGAGGTTTTAAGGGGTCAGATGGCTGAGCAGTTAGGGAATCAGGCTATTAATCAGAAGGTTGCCGGTTCGATTCATGTCCGTGCCAAATGACGTTGTGTCCTTGGGCAAGGCACTTCACCCTACTTGCCTCGGGGGAATGCCCCTGTACTTACTGTAAGTCGCTCTGGATAAGAGCATCTGCTAAAATGACTAAATGTAAATGTTTTTAGTTTTGAGAAAGCCGTTATTGTTTTGAGAAACGTGTGTTAACAATTGTGAAAAACTGTAACTTGGAGAGGATGTGGCGAGTGGTGAAGGGACAGACCCTTCCCCCTCAACTCCCCACCCCTGTCTCCCTCAAGGTCTGCTAGTCCACACAGGAAAACTCAGCACATTAATAAGTCACACCAGCGTTGCGTGTTTATACAAATGCAAGGTATTCGACATGGCAACGAAAACCAGCAGACCCACTCCCAGTCCCACTGAGAGACCAGGTAAACATGCAGTAACAGGATCCCCAGTCACCAACAGCACCAGTCTATGAGTCTATCAGAATATTATGGAACATTTTGTGCTGACACGTTACAGCACTAAAATCCTTCATCTACAATGTACAATGGACTCCTGGGTCGCTCACTGTGATGGGCGTTATTACAGATACAAAATATCTCTTGAAACCTCCAAGGACTAACCTTCGTACTATGGGAGTTCGGGCCTTCTGTTCAGCCGCTCCCAGTCTGTGGAATGCTCTCCCTGATCACCTGACACCACAGACTGTGGATGCTTTTAAATGTGGCCTGAAAACCCACCTTTTTAACAGAGACTTTGGCTGATTCTGGACCTCTTTTATCTGTTATCTGTTTTATTTGCACCCTTTCTTGTTTTTAACCTGTAGCACTTTGAGATTTAGTTAAATATAAAGTGCATTACAAATACAATTATTATTATTATTATTATTACTGTAGTATGCTGTATGCTGCTTATGCAGGTATGTATATTGTACTATGGGTTCCAGTCCACACCCCTTGAAGATTCTTCTCTTGCATTCTTTTGTAAAATGCTCTGTGTATTCAGTTGCAGACTTGTTACTTTGAAAAAAAAGTGTCTGCTTAATGACTAAAAGTCAAATATATACCCTCATCGCCCCACGTTCCTCCAGGTGTCAGAGCTGCCTGAGATCCACCTGCCAGCAGGTCTGTCAGTCCTCGTGACCTCTGCACTCCAGTTCTCATTGGACAGGACCACCTGAAGACTTTCCTTGTGCTATACACCCCTCTCTGACCCCACCTCTCTCTGGGGAAGTTAGGGTGGGGGGTGGGGGAACGCATTACAGCAATGCTGTCATCTCCAATGTCCAGCATCTGTCCCACCGTGACTCAGCCTTGCTCTGAGCCAAGGGTAATTTAACAAGGGTTGTATGAAGCAGGTAGATTATATGTCAGTTTTGCAGACAGTTACAAGAGATAAATAGAGAGATCAAGATATAGTGTGTGAGAGAGAGAGAAAGGGAGAGACAGAGAGAAAGAGAATCAATGCTGATGCACATTGTCCAGATTACTCTCTTAATAACGTTGATCTTCTGACACCTAACCCCAATTCTGACAATGTGACCCCTGGTGACCTGTGGCATTCTATGAACAATGATCCAGCTTCCCAGAAGGATGTGAGATCACACCAACAGGAAGTATTCGTTAGCATGAACAGACGCCCCTTTCTTGATTCAAAGGGTTATGTATGGTAATTCCTCTACCCTGCATTAATTTGTTCATTCTTTGTAATAATGAATGACTGCTGTGACAATGCTGACTGCAATCAAGACTCTTATGAGATTTAACACATATATCTCATGGGGGGAGTGAGATCATATCATGTGCATGTGTGTATGTGTGTTTGTGAACGTTTGCGTGGGTATGTGATCTTTGGATCTCTAGCTACCTTCCAACAATGAGATAATGATTTCTCCTTCAAGAACTCATTCTGTAATTGGTTCATGCGTCACTATACTTACCTCACTCTATGTCTAAATTAACACACACACACTTCAGCACTTAATCATCTGCACAGTGAGCTGTAATTTGTAATAATTTGCATGTTTATTGTGGTTGAGGTTAACCTATGGTTGTGGTGATAAGCAAACCTTCTTAATTACATTTCTTCACTTAATTACACAATTTGTGATGTAGCTATGAACTTATCAGAAGATAAACAGATTCTGATGTTAACAGAAAAGTAATGTGCTATTGAAACTGGTGGTTTTGGGTCAGCACCATTACAGTGATAGCAAAAGCTCCTGTCTTGTTCTGAAGCTTTACCATACAATTTTTCATGTTGAAAAATTGTATGGTATTGGACATCAGCAACAAATGTGTTTTTGGTAAAGTGCGTGTTTATGTTGTACAGGAGTGGGTGTGCGTTACCGCCTCATTGACTGTACTCATGGAGGTGTGAGTGGAGATCTAACAGTGCTACTGAAGAAATCAGACAGGGGTAGGGTCGTACAGTTTTTCTCAAACTTTTATTTAAGTGTACCAATAATTTGGCTCCTGAACCCCTGAGTACATATATATTCAGAGACCAAATAGCAGTAGAGTGACAAGAGGCTCCCTAAACCAAAACTGTAAAATCCCACAGCGCAGAACATCTTTTGGCACATCAGCCTTTTCTTAGTGGGCTTGTAAACTGTGGAACTCACTGCCCACAGAGATTAAGAACATTTCTGAGTTTAAAATGTTCACCTCTAAGCTTAAGGCATGGCTGAAAACAAACCAAAACTGTACCCATTTGTAAATGTCTGAGCGTGAATGAGTGAGTTTTCAATCAGTACAATTGCATTGTGTACTTTTCAAATGAGTTTTTAGAATGAGTGTGTTCTGACTATGTAAAATTCCACTGTGTATTTTTTTTAATTTTGTATTTTTAAAATTGTATATTCTTTTTATTAAGTATTATTGTAGAAAGGCCCATCCAGGGACGGGAGTTGAAAATTAGCACTTGCTATAAACTCTCACAGATAAAAATCAAAAAGTGCTTCACAACAAAATGAAATACAACACCACAAATTAAGATACAAGAACAATTTTAATAGAAAACATAACAAACAACCATAAAAACCCATTGACTAACTAAAAGCCTGCTTGAATAGCAAAGTCTTCAATTGCTTTTTAATAAAAGATTCTACAGAAGTCACACACCACAGAAAGGGAGCCTAGGAGCCACTGCTCGGAATGATTGAACCCCTCTAGTTTTAAAATGAGTGCAGGGAACCACTAATGTAGCTTAGCGCAAGTTCAGTCAGGCAAGACCGATCCCTTCACTCGGGCATACTCGATAATGCACACTACTTACTCCCCCCACTAAGAACGCTCTACTTTCCTCCGTTCCTATGTCAGGCTGTCATCTGGGTTCAGGACGATTTAGCGCTCCCGTCTGTCAATTAACGCTGTCACTTGATCCCGTGCCTTTAAATACGATTCTCTCCCTGTGTAGTTCGTCCATGCTATCAAGTGCGTGACCCTCCACCTCCCCGTCGCCACCCGGTTCCTTACATTTACATTTACATTTATTCATTTAGCAGACGCTTTTATCCAAAGCGACTTCCAAGAGAGAGCTTTACAAAGTGCATAGGTCACTGATCATAACAACGAGATAGCCACAAAACATTGCGAGTAGCCAAAACATGAAGCACACATTGTGAACAACCAAAGTAAGTGCCAAAGGGAAGAACCATAAGAGCATGTAGTTAAACAAGTTACAATTAAACAACATGAACTGCTATAAGTGCAAGTGTACCTGTGAAAAACAAAAAAACAAGCAACAATAATAAAAACAATATATCACAGCGAGTACAAACAATTTTAAATCAGTTACCACTAACCACATTCCTTATCACTGTTCTTCGACTCATTGGTCGTCGGCTGCCGCCACCGCCACCAGTGTCTGGACTCCGTGGGGGATTCTTCTTCGGATGTTGGGCAGGCGCCCTTTGATCAATAATTCCCCATGGGGTCTAAGCTCCAAACACTGTAGTACATTTATCATTCTTTAATAAACATCCTTCACTCATCCCAGGTCTATTCTGATTTAAATAGCTTCTGACCTAATGACCTCAGACCACGAGTAGGCGTATGAAGCTGTATCAAGACAGAGATGTAGGGAGGAACTTGACCATGCAGGGCTCTAAAGGCAAGGACCAGGATCTTAAATTGAATTCTATACTGGACTGGTAACCAGTGAAGTGATGCTAAAACAGGTGTGATGAATGCTAGCTCTCCTGAGGTACCAGATAGGGCCGTCTGATATCCCCTGCTGGTTTTGGGTTCATGATATTGAACTTACAACTTACATTTAGTCATTTAGCAGATGCTCTTATCCAGAGCGACTTACAGTAAGTACAGGGACATTCTCCCCGAGGCAAGTAGGGTGAAGTACCTTGCCCAAGGACACAACGTAATTTTGGCACGGCCAGGAATCGAACTGGCAACATTCTGATTACTAGCCCGCTTCCCTAACCGCTCAGCCTCCTGACTCAACTTGTCATTATATCACCAAAACTGTAGGTCCTGCTGTCAAACATGAGGAGGGCATTATGTTTGTGTGTGTGTGTGTGTGTGTACATGTGTGTGTGTGTGAGTGTGTACGGACTACTTCTTCCCAGATGGCGTGTGGTGACTTATGTTATGTGACTTTTACATAACTATTCAACTGTACCACCTATAGGAATGCTTGACTCACTGCACACACACACAAGTACACACACACACTTTTGTACTTCTATTTTTGTAGGGATTCACAATTCAGTCCTGCTCAAAATAGTGTTTTACTTAACCCAGTTCCTAACCCTGAATCTATCCTTAACTCCAAACCCCCAACCCTTAATGTAAGTCTAAACCTAACACTAATTCCAATCCATTCTAACCCCCCCCAAAACAAAAAAAATTGCACTTAAACTTGTGATATTCAGAATTGGATATTCTGAATATCACAACATTTTGCACTTTTTGTCTTTCATGAAAACACACACACTCAACTCACTCAACTCACTCATCTTAAACCTGATATGTTCCCAAGGTACATTAAAGACAATACTTTCAAGACTATAGGCTACTGATTGGGTATTGTACCTTCCCTAAGCCTTGCACACACACACACACACACACTAGTTTTCAGTCGGGGTCATGCCTGTGTTATTCTTACAGTGCCTGCTACACGTGTAAAAGGAGCTAGGTGTCTGAAACAGTATACAATATGTGCAGACACTTAGATTCAAACCCGAGGGTCACATTCCAGGAAGAGGGATGGGAAGTTACAGGGATGTTCTGTGGACCAGAGACCAGTAGTGGTGTGGCGTAAACAGGGGTGACCAGAAGAAGTGTTTAGCATGAACAAGAACAACAGATTTGTATATGAAGAAAAGCCTTTGTTAACACAACATGTTATCCATGTTTGACAGATCATCCTGTTTCTTTGGGGCTGGTGGATCAATACACCCTATTTTACTGCATTACTGGACATGGCATCAGTCCAGGTAGCTATTGAGAAAACACCCTCCTATAAGCCTTGCATGTGGCCAGGGTGGTTGTGTTAAGCCCAAGGCTCTTCTATAAGACTTCAGCAGCCCTGTCTTTAGTAGTTACACATTGAGTAAACCCTAGGAAGAGTTGTATTTATTTCTGAATGACACGCTGGATGAGGGCTGGGTTAGATGGCCTTGAGCATGAAACAACTGTGTGTGTATTTGTCTCACTTTGCATGTGAGTCTGTGTGTGCAACATACGTGTACATGTCTCTCTCTGTGCATGTGTGTGTGTAATGGTGTGGGTACATATGTGTACGTGTCTACATGCATATGTGTGTGTGCGTGTCTGTGTGTACTCGAAGCACAGGAAATCAACCTAATCCTCCAGGATCAATCCATTAAGATCCAGACAAATTCAATTAAAGGGATAAACAATTACCCGTGTCACAATAACACAGCCTGTTAACCATAACTCTAGACAGAAACTGAACTTCTACCCTGCACCAAACATGTATTATGACAGTAAAAAAAATAAAAACCATTAAACAAACAACGATAAACTCTGGTTTTGATCTCTTGGTGCTGAGTTCAACATTAGTTCTACTGAGCATGCTTCAGGACCTCCCATTCCAATTATGTCACAGAGCATGGTCACGGAGCAGAACCATCACAGCTGAAAACAAACTTCTCTCTCTTCGTGCTCATTAAGTGTTGAAAATGTCTTCCTTAACCAGAACCAAAGCAGAATGTTAATAGTTTTCGAATTAACATTGTTTAGTTGTCCAAATACGTCAAACATGTTCCACTGAAGTCAGGACCAGCTGCATAAATACGGACACATTGTCCCGCTGGGAGTTTAGATCCCGTACATGAGGCCTGTGAAGGATGGACACAGGCCGACACCAGAACACACATTGCACTAGATAGAGCTCACACCCCTCGAAGGAGAGGACTGGAGAGGAAGGTAAAGCTGAGATGTTTGAAGGTCTCCCTACAGATGTTCAAACAGCTGTCAACAAACACAAAATAATCTGTCCACTAACCTTAACTCTAACCTACACCATTATCTTGACATGTAATGATGTAATGTTAGACCAAAAGAGACCAGCTCCACCCAGCATAGAACAACTAGATCCTGGCCCAGACTGACCTTATAATTAGAGTTTGTAGAATGGAGGCTCTCTAATAGTTTCCATGTGATCAGACTCATAGTGGAGAGAAGATGGAGATGTTTATTTTGAAGTCACTTGAGAAAGATATAGATAACAAAAAGGACGTGCAATTCCTTGTTTTCAACATAGTTAAAGAGGAATTATTCTTTAAAAGCTTCTCATGCTTTGCATGTCTTACAGGCGGGTGAATAACCACTTTCCCACAGGTCAGTGAAACAAACTGTAGAACTATGCAGTCTTAAGTAGGAATACAGTAAAGAGAAAACGGAAAAGAATGGTTTTACGCTTAAATAGTTGACGCTGAAGCAGTCATAAATCCAAATGTAGCTGTTAGACTGTTTTACATGTGTAATTATAATAGGTGTGAGGGAACTGAGAGCCCAATAAAACAAGCGATGTCTGGGTCTTTTCCTATGCTTTAAGAGCCTGCAGTGGACTGTGTTACCACACCAACCACTGTCAGGTTAGCTTATTGGACATTCTCTATAATGTATCCATAATCGCTTCTTGTACATTAGATATACAACTTTATATTACATCTACACCACCAGAATGATGGTGATCCCCCCTCCAGACGAATGACTAAATTACTCTTATCTTTGGTTGTCGGTTTACAGTCTCCTATGTGTTCAAAAGATAGAGAGATGAAAGACTCTCACCCTTCTCTTTTCCTTTGACGGCTTCCTTGCTCTAGGGGGTGTGAATGGGGTTTATCTGCTCCCAGATACTTCCCAGATCCCCTGGGCCATGTCTAGACTGAGGGTAGGCAGCTGAGGCTGAGGTGGGATGGGATAGCCTGGGTGTGGCTGAGACTGGCTGGGGCTGGGGCTGGAACTACACCTGGAGCGACAACTGGGACTGAAGCTAAAACTAGAGCAGGAAGGGCCAGAACTAGAGTTGGATTGGGCTAACTAGAGCTGGATGGCTTTGGAGCAAGAGCTGGAACTAGAGCTGGGGCTGGGTGTGGTGCTGGAGCTGGGGCTGTATCACCTCTTCTTACAGGCTTGCAGGGAGATGGGTAGAGAGACCAGACTACCCCGTGAGCTCTTATCAAGCAATCAACATGCCACAGATCTGTGATTTCAACATGACCACTTAGAGGTCTATTTCCTCAGCACTATCCGAGGAGTTACAACAGCAACATAAAGAGATCGGGGAAAAAAGGGCTGCAATATGATACAAGGACATACAGGGAGATGCAGGAGAAAAGAATAAGAATAAGAGAGGAGAAGAGTATTTTTTTCTCATCACAGTCATTGCCCTTCTGCCAATGCTGGACATAACTAAATAGGCGGATTTGAAATGACCCTGTCAGAAGCATTGCAATACCAGAACAATAGCGTAACATTAGAACAATACTGTAACACTGGAGCAAAACCGTAACACTGGAACATGAGTCACAAAAGTCTGTGTACATTCACCCCTCTCCATAGCATACTAGTGTGCATGTGTGTGTGTGTATGTGTGTCTAACATAGACCATATGCTGCATCAGCTATATAGTTCTTTGCTATCACCACATCCATAAATGTTCCTAATCCACTACAGATTGAATGTTTTCACAGTTATTGTGTGCTGTGGTGACAGCGAGAGAAATACTGAGAGAGAGATTGAGAGAGAGAGTTTGAGAAAGAGAGAGAGAGACCATTGATCATTACCAGCCAGGCTTGACTGGTGGGTCACCGGGGTCTACCAGACACCATGGACACAGACACACACACATAAGAACCTACACATATAGACCTCAGTCAGAGCCAGCCAGACGACACTTCAATAGCCACTAAAATCTGAGAACAGCAGTTTAACACCAGCCCTTGACCAGTAAACATCTTCGCAATCGGTCCGAGCCCCTACACGTTTGTACAGAAGAAAAGAGAGAGTGTGACAGACGAGAGGAACAAGCAAGGCAACTTATTTTACATTCAACCCCAGACTGGTTTGTCAGGTCTCCCAGTCCTGCTGCACAAATCCGCTGTTGTGTGGGGACTCTCGGGTTAACAGGGCTCCGTCAGTGTCTGGAGACAGAGCTTCTCGGGGCACTGAAGGACTCTTCATGCTTCGCAATCCGCTGCGTGGCATTCAGACGCATAACATAGGAGTGCACACACATGCATGCAGCCACACTCACAGAAGTGTACGTGCACAGATGCTCACACACCAAGCACGTGTTATCCCTCTAATGGTAGTTTGCAGTGTCTGTGAGTGTGTGTGTTTTGTTAATAAAGGTTGTGTTGGGGGCAAGGAGGGGGGTGAGAACCCATTTTTGGTCAACACACTCTTGCCAAAAAAAACAGACCCTTTATCCTGTAAAGTGATGCAGGACATGACAGGAGTGTAAATTTGCCCCAAGAGCTAGAGGAGAGGATAGAATGGGAATAGAGAGAGGAGAGGGGAGGGGAGAGTAGAGAGGGGAGAAGTAGATAGGAGGGAAGAGAGGGGAGGAGAGGGGAGAGGAAATGAGACGAGACAAAACGAGAAGGGAGAAGAAGAGAGAGGAGGGGAGAGGATGGGGGAGGAGAGGAGGGAGACAGAATCAGAGAAGAGAGAGATTAATTTGTGAATGAGTAGCAAACCCAGTAAACCCTCTGTTGGTTTGCTCCCCATCCCTCCTTCCTCCCCTCCCTTCTCACCCTTCTCCTGGAAGGTGGCAGGCAGTGAAAGGCTTGCAGCCCTCCAGTTCGTCTGTGATGGAACAAAGACAACAATGGAGTCAGAACCATCGGAAACCAGAGAGCAGCAGATGGAACCATAGAACTCCACTGGACCATTTGGACAGTTAACAAGAATACCGCCGAACATTCTGCTTCTGTCATCACAACTGTCAAACATGATTAACTCCCACCAATGCCAACACTCTTTCAAAGCTGTTACATTCAGTTTTGAATCACAAACAGTCTCTTTGTTTTTGTAAAACTTAGGTTTATATGAGAATTTTTCTGTCTGAGTGTGTGGCAAGGGCTTGTTGCCGAAGCCAAGCCAAATTCTCTCACTGTAATAAAATGTAAATTGTTTGTCTTCCTCCTGCGGTCAGAACACTAGGGTTGGATTAGAGTAGGACAACACCTGGCCAACACTGGCTCAATGCTCTGATATTGACGCAGGTGACCTTAGTTTTGTGTGTACGTGTGTGTGCTGCGCTGTGCTGTGGGTTAAAAACAGCTACAGTTGAAATGAATGTGAAGTGTCCGTTTCAAATAACACCTGCTTGTTTTTGAACCAAAAAAAAGGGAAAAAGAGAAGGAGAGATAGAACAAAATAGATCCTTGCCAGCCAGAATTGGGTGGTGGGTGGCTGGGGTCTCCCATGCATCACTCTACCCACCCAAAGCTAAGGGTCAAGGGATTAACACATACACACACATACACACACATATGCATGAATACACACACTTACACACATACTCACACGGTGGTAAGTGACCCCAGAGTTAATGGGGAACAGAGCATGGCTTCAGACACTAATCAGTCCCAGCTTTGGAAACATACTTTCTACCGGACATCCCTCTCCTCTCCTCTCCTCCCCTCCCCTCCCCTCCCCTCCCCTCCCCTCCCCTCCCCTCCCCTCCCCTCCCCTCCCCTCCCCTCCCCTCCCCTCCCCTCCCCTCCCCCCCCCTCCCGAGTATAGTGTTGAGTCGCACAGAGATGACAAAGAAGATAAACACGTTTAATTTATGAATCTCATGGCTCATTACGCACACAGTGCGTCACTCACGCACGCACACAAACACACACACTCACACACCTCACAAGACCCTGGCAGAGTCATCGGTGAACCTAGAATCAGTTCTCTCTACTTGTGTCTGCGCTACACTACTAGAGCCTCTGATCATTTTGTGAGGCCTTTACCTCTTTATAGCCAGTTTGAGTGTGCATGTCTGTGGGTGTGTGCATGTGTGTGTTTGTGGGTGTGTGCATGTACATGTGTGTTTGTGTGTGTGTGCACAGATCTCCCCCTGAGACCCCATCTTATCCAAATGATCCCCAGTTTACTTCGATGAAGAATGAGCCTCTGCACTCCAGCAGGAATATAACTTCAAAGGCAGTCTCCCAGGACGAATAGCCTGTAACAATATCTTTTATTTGTTCCCATAAGAGAGGACAAGATAGTCTTCGCCTGTCCACCACCATCGCTTACTCACTTTGATTTACTGGTCTTTGATTACCATTACATCTCCCTGTTAGAGAATAGCAAACACTCTTCTCTCCTTCCCTTTCCTTTTTCCTGTCCTCTTCTCCTCCTGCCCTCCTGTCCTCGATTCCTGCCTTTGTGTCCTGTCCCCCTCTACCCCTGTACCCTTCTCCTCCTCTGCTACTGTCCTCCTGTCCACCTCACTCTGAGCAGTTTGTGTCTTTTGTTAGAGGCTCACCTGGTGTTTTATGTGTGTTGACCTCAGCCTGGGGAGGCTGTAGAGGACCAGCAGCTGGGGAGATAGGACTGGGTCAGGGGTGCAGGGTTGGACATGGGCCGATGATTCCAGTTTTTTTCATTTGCTTACATGCATTGTCAATACTGAAGCCACTTTTTAAAAACCTTTCACATAGTCTGAATTGGCATCATGCAGTTGGGCATGTTGCTAAGACTCACTGAAACTACCAAAACACTTTATACATGTCTCAAAATGAGCTTGTTTGACCATAACACTGCCAACAATTTTCTCTCAGAAAGCATACATTGTTACTCATAACACATTGACTTAAAAAACACCAACAACAGTAGCATTACAAAAATTATGAACTTTTATCTTTGAAGTTTGAATGTTTTTTCTTACATAAATCAGTATTTGTTAATAGAACAACACATTTTCCCTTTGAAAAGTCTATATAAGAATGAATCAAAAATGCTACAATTTGCTTCGGTATCATTTTTCTATTCCATATCTTTGTATATAATACAGTTTTTTTATAATCACTTAGACACTAATTTCAAAACCTTGATGTCCTTTTTCAAAACTCGACACAAAACTTGCAACTGAAAGAGGCGGCCATGGGCCTCGCTTGAGAGGTGTGGGGGTACGTGGTAGAGGACAAGTCCACGTACCAAGCCAGCGGCAGCAACAGCAATGAGTGTCCAATGAAATCAGGGCTTCTAGTTGTTGACTGTCGTGAATCGAGGCATGACAATGACATCCATTGCGATGTGGATGGAAACCTGTGGCCAAATCCACAAGACAGGGTTGATGGAAATGTAGGTGAGTAACTGTAACAGTTTTGAAAACAATGTGTTAGCAATTAAAAGTTTTCACAATTTGGTCCACATACACTTTTGTTTTGCTGACTGTGCAAAGAGTTTTGCCAATAAGACTTCAGTTTTTACGAATGTTAGCAATTGACAAAAAAACTGTAAAAGTATTGAAGCCTGATCTCAAATCTCTCTCGCCACAGTTACCACATAGACATTTGGATAGACACACTGGCAGGATGATTACTAGCACCCATGCATCCATTCCGTAATCACCTTTTTCAAAATTAGATTTTGGTTTCCGGCCACTCTACTCTCTTTATTTCGTACTGTGTTATACTGTATTCACAACCACAAATGCTTTCAGTAAAAAAATAAGTTTGGTTTCAATCTTGTTTTCATGTTTACCATGAATGTTTCATCATCTCTGCCATTTACTTTCAATCTTGTACAGAAATGCACATAGGAGCTCATGAAAGAAGAGTTTTAGGTTTTTTAAAGATCCTGTAAAGTGGACCTGGAAACGAGTTTTAAGTTCGCCACACCACAGAAAAATGTGTTATTAACTACCCATCCAAATTCGAATGATAAAATAAAACCGACAAGTATGTTAAATTAGGGTTTGAAATCGTGAAAAAATCAGCAGTCTTCTCTGCTTGAGACTGGGGGGGCGTGTCGCCTGAAGGAGCTGAAGCTCCGCCACTCGCTGCCTAGTGCCTACCTCCGACCCAGATAATGGACGCTATGTCAAGCCGAACAAAACCGTATAGAATTAGAATGTATTTGTTCAACGAGTGAAACACACAGATGCATATAAATGAAATGTTCCCCTGAGCTGTAACAGTAAAAATGGACACCAGAGACAGCAGACAGTGAGCTCTCCAACTAGGCTACTTCTAACACATTAGCTACCATTTCACCAAAATACCATCATTCTAAACCGAGTAGCCTAATATCAATTTAGCGGTTTGCACTAACTCATAGCAGAGATACCTCTGGAAAAGATATCTAGTATAATTATATCAAGCACACAGAACTGAGTGATGAACTGCTGGCGGCGGTGTATGGTCCAGGTGCGACCGGAGGATGAACGGCCGGAGGGGCGATGCTCGGTACGGCTCCGCGCTGCAAGAGAAGCCGTGTGTTGGTGAACCCCGTCTGTCTCTGGTCCATGTTAAAACTGTCCGCCGTGAAATGGTCAGTGCAGAGGCGGCTGTTGGAGTTTATCCGAGTTTATCCGAGCGTGGCTCTTCACAAAATCTATCCACCTATTTTTCCTTTCATTATCAATAGGGAACTTAAATGGCGTTGCAGCGCAGCTGGAGTTCTTGCATCCAGGGAAGATGCAGTTGCAGGTGGTGGGAGACATCCTGAAGCTAGCTAGCTAGCTGATGTAAGCTACAATAACAGTACAGCAGGAGGAGCCATTCAGTGATCTGACGTAGATAGGGCGAAATGACGTAGATAGGGCATTTTTGGCTCCGCCCATTAAAACCTGATCTGAAAACGGAAGAGAAACTGTTCTTCGGTTTAACTCCACATTTCAGTGTGACAAAGTTTTAGCGCTTTGCACATGCTTTCAGGAACTCATTTCACACGTATTTAATGTACTTAGAAAGCAAAACATGGAATTTACTTTACAGGATCTTTAATAACTGTGTGTATATGATATATCCAAAAAGTAATATCATGGCAAAAGTGTTTGCAACATGAGACAAATGTGTGCTTTTGAGACGTGTTTGTATTATTTTGAATGCAGTGCTTCATTTGCAAAAGAACATTTTGCATTTTGTGTGTGCAGTTGTTGGATTTGTGTGTTAAGTTTAGAAAAAAAGAGGACAAGTAGCTTGTAACTACACTACAAGTTGGCTTCATGCAATAGTCAACCAATAGTCTGTTCAATAATTTGTTTTAAATTGGCAGCAAATTCTGTAAACACGAGCATTCTCTTTCTCAGTTCATTTGTTTCCTTTCCTAAGGTTCACTTTAATCTGCTGTTGATCAGACCCCGAATGAACATGATCTCCCTGGGAGCTGGAGCTAGAGGAACAGAGGAGGGATGGAGTAAAGGAGGGAAGGAGGAAAATGGGACAGGAAGGGAAGAGGGGAGAAGGAGAGGTGGGGAAGAAGGGAGGAGAGAGAAAGAGCGAAAGAGAGAGAAAACTTATAGTGGTCGTAGGAGGGAACGTGGGAAGTATGAGGAAGGAGAGGAGAAGGAGAGAATGGTAAAAGAGGAAGAGAGAGGTAACTGATTAGTACTGACTGAAGGTCGATCAGTCAACAAGCAGGAGTCCCCCATCATGTGACCATAACTGACTTCAGACCATATGAGCGGTGACACATGAGAAGAGGTCTGGAAGGCCGCCCTCACTCATTTGTGGGGCTGAATCAAGATCAGCTTAGCCTGGATATAGACACTTGACCACTTCCGGCCCAGATTAGGCTTGGCCATCCACTCAAAACTCATGAAACGGCTTCTTAACTACTTTTTCTATGTTTTGAAGATTCTACGACTAGTCTTTATCCAGGAAACCGTTGTGTGTGAACACACAGTATATGTGTGTAGATGTGTGTGTGTGCGCGTATGTGTGTGATGGTGAAATAGACTCTTATCTATATTCCAGCCCTGTTACTGCACATCTGACTTTGCTGTGTTTCTTCTGCAATCAAACCACCAAAATGTATGGTGACTCAGAAACCTAGTGAATATGCTCACAAAACTTCCCACTTTACTCATGAAGATACTCAAAGCTATTCTACTCCTTATCACTGCATGTTCTACAGTATACATGCAACAGTACACATGTAAGTATTTAGGTCAACATCCGATGCTCATACATTGCCTGTTGTTTTAATGAAAATATCAGACAGGTAGGTACATATAAGTACCTAAGAGTAATGATAATTATGCTTTTGTGGAAAGATCATACGGACAGAATCTGTAAGAAAAATAGATTACAAAAATTTTAAGGCAGAGAATGTATTTCCTTCAACGTTTTAAGTCCTTTGGAGCAAGAAAACAGATTCTGTTACTATTCTTTACATCCGTGATCATGAGTGTTGCTAAGTGTTACACAGTATTGTAATTCCATCTGGTACATGTGTTTTGTCTGTTGTTTTTAAAAACAAAGCTGTTAAACCAAATATAAATGTCTTCAAAGATTGTAGATATACATACATATATATATATATATATATTATCATATGAACCTCAAAAGGTTAGCCAATAATATTGTTTCTGACACAAATCATGTTCTGCATAGTGAATTTTGCTGTATAGCCATCGGTACAAGGTACCAAGATTTAATCGTGTGAGACTTAAGAAGCGTTTTGTTCATCGAGCTGTTTTGAACTGAATAAGGAACACAAAAAATAAGAAAAACGTTCTTTGGTGTGTGTAATGTGTATTTGTAATGCTTGTCTTTGTCTTTTGTGCTTGTAAAGGTCAAGTGGTTTATATAGTAATAATTGTGAATGAACATAGTCACACAAGAAAAGGTTCACACCTTTTCTGACAATAAAGTCAATATCAACATGAATTAAATACAATTCTAAAGAAATTCATTTTATAGCCTGCTCTAGAAAATTTGAAAAACTGGCGAGATTGTGTAGGGGAAAGAGGGAAATGTGAGAAATGTAAGCGATAAGGGAGCTGGGGAACAATAGCAAAATCTCAATTTGAGGATGAGAGATACAACAGAAAATATTTGAAAAGAGAAAGAAGCAGGGTGACAGAAAGAGACTGGATAATTGTTAGAGAGTAACATTGTGGCTGGCGCTCCAAAAGGGACTGTGTGTGTGTGTTTACATTGTTAGAGAGTAAAGTTGTGGATGGCTCTGAAGGGACCAAGTTAGTTTTGCGGTTTTCAGTTTCAATGACAAAATAAACTTGTCTTCTCAGCTTGAAATGTTTGTTATTCATTCTGTGTGATTGTGTGTGTGTGTGTGCATGCGAGAACAGAGACTATTATTGCCATTTATAGTGTGTTTTTAATCTCCATTTCCCTGTAATTAAAGATTTATTGGATGTTCACAACAAAGTTCCTCAGTGTGTTCCTTTTCTCCCAGCTTCCAAAAAATCATGTGGTTCCCCCAAAAAAGACCTTACACACAGTGTCTGAGAGGATAATGTTTGTCATACAGTAACAGAGGTCTCACTGCCCTTTTGAACAAATTCAGACTTAAACCATATGGTCCCAGTGGTATTTAATACATATTGAATCATTCAGTATAAGTTAAAAAGAGACTGCATGTTAGAAATTGTTCATATGTTATATAGATCTATAGGTCATCTACAGAACTACCCTTAAAGAAATAATGTGTTCATTTATTACACACTTTCATCCAAAGAGACATACAGGGGGATTTAATTGATTGAAAGACTTAATTGTCATTGTATAGCTCTGCATTCATCAAAAGTGCCACTGAAGTTGGTGCATTATACAGGGCATAAAAACAAAACAACGTTCCTATTAAATAATACATAATGTTAAACACACAAGATAATGTTAGATAAACAGTCTCTTTCTTTGCAGTCTAACACTCCACCACTGAGTTTTACCCATACTCTAAAAGCTCTGGTGAAGTAAAGTGAGTCTAGAACAGCAGCTGGGAGATAGAGCTTAGGTTCTCGTGGCCTGTCACACCAGGTGCTACAGGAGGAGAGGAAGGAGAGGAGGAGGAGGAGGAGGAGAAGAGTAAGAAGGGTGAAGAAAGGGAAAGGGGGAGGAGAAAGGGAGGTGGAGGAGTAGCGGGAGCAGAAGAGGGCAGAGAAGAAGACAATGGGGAACAGCTGACAGGAGAAAAAGAGCAGGAGAAGCAGCGGAAGACAGTAGTCTAATATAACCACCATGAGCTACTCTTTGCCATGCGGGAAGAACAGAAGCTTGGTGGCAGCTCCACCCACAGCAGCTGCTGACACACTTATGAGTTTACCTCCGACACCCTGTCTCACTCTCTAACCAGCTAACAGCTACACAGCTTTCTCACTCTCTAACTCTGACATCACAACTGAACTCATAAGATACACCCTTTTTCACTCTCTGACTCTAGCTCTTAAACCATGTCTCACCCTCTAACTCTAGCTCTTACACCCTGTCTCACTCTCTAACTCTGACAGCACTGCTGTCTCAGTCTAATTCTAGCACTGACGACACAGCTGTAGTAATCAATTTAGACGAGATGGACATGACCCTCATGACCCCTCATGATCCCTCACGACCCAACATGAGGTGGCCCACTCAGTCATGAAAGTTACACATTACTTGGCATCTGAGAATGCCATGGTATCGTCTGTGTGGAGAAAATACATGATGAAGAGCTTCCATTTTCAGTAGACTTATGGCTGGAGTTACTACAATGACTTAATACGTTTCTCAAAAAACAAGCAAATTCTCTCCCCTAGTTCTGCTCCCCGTGCTGAATGGGCATCTCTGACTCTGGTGGTCCGTGTGCTTCACCGTAATGGAAGCAGGTGCTGGGGGACAAAGATCTGGCCATCAGGACCTTCCAGCCCCTCAGGGCCACAATGGCTCCCAAGCTGAGCTCCCACAGGGCCAGTCGCCTGCATGGCCCCTAGCCTGGGCCTGGCTCTATGGAAACTGAGTTCTAAGCAAGAATGCGCCCAGCCATCCATACTGTCCAAGCCCTCTGGAATACAAGGGGTCTGCCATGATGAATAGTGCTTCAGGAATGTTCGGGAATGGTCGGAAATGTGACAGGCATCATTCACACAGTCGTCATATAGGCTGTGCTTTATGTGAGACAGGAATGTTTGAAATGTTTAGGGAAGGAAAGATATAGAGATATAAAATGATGATGATTGCAGGGGGTTGTTTAATGTATGTGATTTATATGAGTCTGTATGTATTTGTGTGTGCATGCGTGCATGTGTGTGTGTGTGTGTGTGTGTGTGAGAGAGAGAAAAAGATAGAGAGAGAGCGATGTGTGATTTGTCATGAGTGTGTATGATGTGTGTGTGAGTAATGCTTTGATGTTTCTAATTTGGCCATGTAATCTGACTGGAGATTTACGATTGGTCAGCAGCAGTCAAAGCCAACAGAGGGTTGGAATGCTATTTAAGTGTGTGTGTGTAAGTAAGCCTGAATAAGGTTAGACAGTAGTAAAGGCTCACAGTGAGATCTATAAATCTCTGGATTTGACTGTAGTGTATAATGCCTGTCATGTCTGTAGAGAAAATTCCTAACAAATGACTCACACACACACACATACATACTATCCAGGTACAGGAACCACCGGCTAAGTTTGAGAGTACAGAGAGGAAGAACTGGACCCCTGGAGTGAGACCTCCCAGGACACACACACAGATGGTCTGTAGAGTGTAGCCCAACCTGCAACACACCACTTGTCTCTTCACACAAATGTTCTGAACATTTACACGAGCAGATGTGCAGTTGCGAAAGCTTCTTACATTCGCTATAGCAGACATATGCAGAGTGTATGTGGCCCATGTGCTGTTCAAAACCAACATCTTTGATGTTCCAAAAACCAATAACTTGTGTATATGTACAACGTATTACATGCGTACTGTGCACACACAGACAAAGAAATGCACATGCACAACAATACACAGATTTACACAGACACCCACACATACAGACAGAGACTAAACTTTTACATTTCTGCAATCAAGATGAAAAGCCAAGCTGTCCTTTTGTTCTGGGGATGCAGTGTGTTTCTAGAGAGATCATGATCTGTTCGACAGACTAACTATTTTACTAACTGTCATCACTCCAGTTTAGTAGTTCTTGCTCAATAGCTGTTTTTACAGACACTCTGAACGCTGAAACTTGGGTTAAAATCCATGAAGCAGAACTGATTGTACTGTATGTATCCTGGGCCAACTCGTGCACCCACCTCTGCCAACCTCTGTCACTAGCTGTGTGAACAAAACACTAAAAATGACCCGTACCATGCCCTACTGGACTGTGTGTGTGGTATGTGTGTGCATGTGAGAGGGATAGTTTGTGCATGTGTGTGTGTACATGTGCAAATGTGTGTACAGTCATGCCCTAACTGTTCACAGAAGAGCACAGGTCTCCTCGCACAGTGAAAGTGAACGGCATGGGGATTTCCTGGCATTGGCCTCAGATCTGAATGTTCTGTTTTGCTAAGACCACAAACTTGTTAAAACAACAAGAAAATGCTTTTGTTACAACTGGGTAATAAGACAAACTGCCAAGTCTACTTACATAACCTACTAGCAGTTCATTCACCTTCCTACATGAAACTTGATCTTATTGCTTGGGGCAAAGTGGGGAAATATTTGCCCTAATCGTTTAGGTTAATGCCCCATACAATATGTCTTAGATTCATGAATACAGTGTTGCAATTTGTGGTGCGTAATTTTGTTTATGTGTGACTGTTTGCATTGGGGTGAGCATACGAGCATAGCTGTGTGTTTGTGGGTGTGTGTGGGTACGTATGTGCGTGTGAGCATGTGTGTGCATCTGGGTCTGTGTTTAAGTGTGTGTGTGTGTGTGTGTGTGCATGTGTACAAACACACATCATTTCACATGGACATTCACAAGTCAAATGGAACAACCCGCAAACCGGTAGTAGTCTGTTTTATAAGCTTGCTGTGATCAGGAGACTTTGATCTGAATCTCAGAAGTCCCTTTTCACCCTCAGCTGAAAGACACTGCTCAAATACTGTCCTATAGTCAGGAGCTGCTTTTCCTTTTTGTCAGGCACACACAAACTCTCTCTTTCTCCATTGCTGTCTTTCTCTCTGTTTGTTTTGTACTCTAAAGTAGAACAACTTTATTTTCTTCTCTCACTCACACATGCACAAACTCTCTCAACCTCACCACACACACTCTTAAACTCTCGCTCTCTCTGGTTGTGAGAGAAGTCAATATGTGTCTGTCTGCTCGTCGTCAGTGTGCATACATTCAGCTGTTAGGACTGAGGCTCCAGACTAGCCTCCTCCTCCACTCTCCTGTCTCCATACTTGCCTCCTCCTCTCTCTCTCCTTACTAGTCTCCTCTTATCCCTCCTACATACTACATTTTTTACATAGGGACATCATGCTTTGTTATGTCCACTACAGTTATTCCTCTAAAACCTTAATTCGTAACATAATTCTCCTGCTTTTGTAACCTGCAGTATTTGGTTGGATGTACCTATCCCTAGTCAACTTAAAAAATTCTGTGTGTTCACTTCACACATGCACAATGCATATGTTTAAATTCTTCAAGTGTGTGTTCAGTGCTCTCCTGGTTTTGGACCCTTACCCACAGCTCAGTACAGAGTTGCATTTTCCCTGTCAAAATAAACTGTGTTGCTGACAGCCTATTTGCTTCCCCTGAACAACCCTGTGCTGAGTGGACTGCATTCAATGCATACTAGATGCATAGTGCTGTGATGTACACTCACTGAATAACATTTTACAATAAATCATAGCATGTTACTGTGTCATTTATTAGAGTATGAATCTAACAGTAGAAGATGGAATAAACACACTGCCTCGATAGCCATCCTAGTTTTGCAATGTCACGACAACAAATCTTTTTATACTACTGATTTTTTATTGGTACAAAAGACACTGTGAACTACATACTGTGTTTGGTGTTTGATTGTGTGACGGTGTTTGTGTGTGTGTGTGGTTGTGTGTTGGGGACTCTGCCTCCCTATGTATTTAACAATACAAATAGAGAATGGTTTCAGTTTGAGTTCCCCTTGGACACAAACAAAGAGAGAGAGAGAGAGAGAGAGAGAGAGAGAGAGAGAGAGAGAGAGAGAGAGAGAGAGAGAGAGAGAGAGAGAGAGAGAGAGAGAGAGAGAGAGAGAGAGAGAGAGAGAGAGAGAGGGAGAAAATGTTTTCTCTAGTGGACTAATGCCAATTGTAGATTTTTTTCACTTCACATCTGCATCCCGTTAAACACACTAATAATATCCCCCTAAAGCCAAAACTGGAGGACAAACACACACAAACACACACACATGCACACACATATATACACAACTCCTGTCAAAAGATTGGAAAGTTCAAGCCAGAGGTAAAGACAATTGTTTGGAGATTCACTTAAACTGTGAAACGCTTTCCTTTCCTGTCCAAACATATGTATGGTAGTGTGTGTGGTGTGTGTGTGTGTGTGTGTGTGTGTGTGTGTGTGTGTGTGGGGGGGGGGGGGGCTATGGAAGGCCTACAGTCATTCCATTATAGGAACCTGAACCCATAATATAAATATCTAGACTCTAATCTTCCTGCGCTAATTTAATCTAGCCTATATGTTTGACTTTAAGTTAATTCATGGTGGCTGCATCTTCAGACACGAGTTAGACGCACCGTGACTAAAGATTAACACATTCATTGTATTCTTCCTTTATTTCAGGGCTGGTGCATAAACCTGCGCGAACACTGAGGATAACGCATATCACATTGATACGGTTTTCTCTAGTGTGACACTGCCCAACTGGAACACAGGCATCCATGATTAAACAACTTAAAACACCACTTACGTCTAGTCATAGTTACCCAATTTTGGGTTTTCCATGTGTATACAACATACAACGTTTCAAATACTTTTGATTCGGGTCCAGAGACTTAACAAAGCAACTATGCCAATGGATCATTTATCACGTGGACCCTCCCACCTAGCGCCCTGCCAGGGAGGAGAGGGGGGCTCCTTCTCTGTGTGCCCCGGTTTATCTAGCTAGTTGCTACACTCTCCCTTGTCACAGTGCTCTCTTGGACTTACTGAAGGAAACACCGGACAGTGAATGTGCCGTTGATCGAGCATGGATTTGAAATTATTGGCGTTGATGGCTGTGTTAACAGTGGTGACGTATGTGCCTGTTTCACATGGTAAGGATAATCATGAACGGTCTTGTTTTAGAACATGACAACATTTATAAGCCCTACTCGTAGTTGTTCAATTGTTATTTAGATGGAGTGCATTTATGAGTCTGTGCAGACCTAGTGGCACACTGCAAAGAATCCTACCAATTGTATTGTTTTGATCTGTAACAGAATCGTTGGTTTTATTCCGATGGAAATTCGGTTGGAGTGGGAGAATTAATCGACTAAATGTTAAGATTTTACTGTAGAGGAATTAGATTTTTGTGAATTCACCAACTGCTCTCCAAAGCGTAAAGATATCAGTTGGTTACAACTGATTGGCTGGCTATCGTTTTAAAATATTAATCATAGCGTATAACGCATTTGATAAACCGTTAGCCTTTGTTTTGATACATTTCAAAAAAAATATATAGCACAGGCCAAGGTCTGCAAAAAAACGTGCATTGGCGTTCAAATCATCAACACCAAATTATTCAAGACCATTTGCTATCCTTTTGGGCTGTGAATGTATTCTTTTTATGAGCTTATTCCTGCCTAGGAAAGCCGTGAAGAGTTTAGCACTGTGCGTAAAGACGCTAAAACAAACACGCCTGCCTAGGTTCTTGCGGGCATGTGGCTGAAGCACAGCACGCCTGTGTTGCAACACTGATTAATGTGTGTATTTGTCCCTAGTCTTTGTTTTCATTAATTACCCTAAATTTAGACCGCAAGACAAAGCCGTGTAGACACCGGCGACATCAGTCACAACAGCCTATGAGTCTTCTTTGCCGTCGCTTTCATATGGTAATAACGTTAGATCAGGCGTTAAATAATTAGCATTTTTCTTCTCAGTCATCAGTGAGCATTTAATCCGCAGGTACAGTACTTCTCTTCAACGGACCGATTGACCGTTGAAGCACCTGGGCCCACATGAGATCAGACCTCCTAGCGCGTGGCTTTGCACCCCGTAATTAGGAAAAATAAATGTTGAGAGGCAAGGGCTTGGATTCTGACTCCATCTGCACGGAGATTAGATTTTTGAGCTGATCTCATTAAACCTATGGCCCATTAACCTATACAATTGAGCAATCTGACTTCCAACTCGGATTTTGGTACACATTTTCTGGGTCTATATTTCATTTCATAAATGTCAACAAATACATGATTGACTAAGTTACATAGTTTCATAGATCTCATTGCGAAGTGTTTTCTTGAAATTGAATTACAAATGTGCTCAGTGTTTTGCAACGGCAGTGAGTCATCTACTTTGTCTCACTTAAAGACTGTGCATTTGGTGCTGACCGCATAGCTGGTGCTGGTTTTCTGTATTGTCCTGAGGGGACATACCTTTCTGTGTTTCTAGTCTCTAGTCCTTTTATTCACCTTGATTGATCATTTAACTGATTTAATGCTCATTTGCTGTCTCATTGGGAAAGAAGTGTGATGTATTTGTAATTTAAATATCCTTACAGTTGTATTGTAAATCACTACTAACGTTGTGCTGTTAATGACTGTCCTCTCTGCATTCCTCTGTCCTCCCCTAGCCAAGCCCCTCAGTCTGGTGGAGAGGTGCTGGTGTCGTACGACAGCCAGCACCGTCCCCCAGCGCAGCATCCGGGAGCTAAGGTTCCTACACACTCCCAACTGCCCCTTCCAAGTGATGTGAGTACCTGTTGGACACTTACACATAGACAAGCATGCATGCGCGCATACAGACACAAAGGGCCTCATGTACGTACATTCGCAAACGTAGCATTATTAGCGCCATGGCCAACCCACAGATTGCGCACGCTGTGATAGGCCTACTTCAGTTTAAGTCGTATTTACAAAACCTGTAGGTCATCGGGTAATCAGCGCCTTTCTCCGCCCACTATACGTACATTGCGAGCATTTAAACGCGCAATTGAATGGGCCTCCTTCTCTCTTTCTATCATGGATCAGCCACCAAAGTCAAAACAGCGATGACTGTTTGAAATGATCCTGATGCCAATATTTGTAATGTAGCGAGGAGTTTATCAACTGCTGGAATGGAATGTGAACGCTGAGTCGGAGATTCGATGTAATCTTTGATTTCTTCCAGTAACTCTAATATTGCATGGCTGCTTAATCTGTAGCCCGTAATGATTTTGTGTTCACTCAACTCAAAAAGTGTGATCCTTGTGGCAAAAATCCTTTGTCCTATGTCTTCATCTTGCTCGGGTTACGGCTGCCATTTCACCAGGAGGCATATGCGCATCCTGGTTTAGGCCTTTTTTTAACAGGAGGAGAATTTTCACCGCAAAATAGAGGTGCGCTTTCACAGGCGGTTTTTGTACATACCGCGGAATACATATTTAGGCGCACTTAACGCATCCCCTCCCATCTCTTTATAGGAAACTCCCACTTTCCCCTTGACCCTCCCGTGAATGCATATGCATGACACGGAAAAGCGCAATTTGCCATTTTCAGTTCCCGCGACAGGCAGTCTGCGCTTTTACCTCAGTGCGGCATGTTTGTACATACCTCGCCATGCTTTACGCGCAAATTGCGAAACAAATACGCATGAAGTGGGCGCAAAAGCGTTAGTACATGAGCCCCAAAGACACACATTCACCAACTTTCCTGACTCTTAAACAGGGTGAGATGGACAGGTCCTCTTCTTGTTGGACATTTCACACCATCAATCTCCCAGAGGTGACAGGCCATGTGAAAGGAGCTTTGCCACACACACACTTTATTGTATCGTCTGTAGGTATAGCACCATAAGGCACATCTTGCAGAACGGATTGAGTGTGTGTATTTGTTATAGAGAAAGTTTGTGTGTGAGGGGGATGGAAATTGGATGCAGTTTTGATTCCACCAGGAAACAATAATTGTGGGTTTATACAGACCTCTGTCTCGGAAGCAGCTGAGCTTAATGGCCTGGTCTCACTCAATGGTATTAGATCAGGGTCAGAAACTCAGGAACAGAACAGAGCAACACTACTGCAGCCTTACACACTACACATTATAACACAATCAGGATCACACGCACACATACATACAAACACACAAGGAATTTGTATGCTGACCAAGACGCCCCATTCTAGCGTGTTTTACATTTACTCATTTAGCGACTTACAGTAAGTACAGGGACATTCTCCCTGAGGCAAGTAGGGTGAAGTGCCTTGCCCAAGGACACAATGTCATTTTGCACGGACGGGAATCGAACCGGCAACCTCCTGATTTTTAGCCCGATTCTGTAACCGCTCAGCCATCTGACTCGCTTTTACATGCTGTCAAGCAGGACACATGATCCAGTCATGACCCACGGCTCCGAATAGCCTCAGGCTTATTCTGGACCCCAATAGCTATACCCAACTGTCACTCATTAAGCCAAATGGAAAATCTTTATCTGCTTAACCCAATCTGTACACGTTGCATCTAAATTGAGTGTCAAATCTTTTCAATGTGCTGTTACTTTGTTTTAGTAAAATAACCTGTGATATGTAATCTATTGGTAATCTGTGACGCAATCTGTGTAGAAAGACGAGTCTGAGCTTGTATATGAGTGTGTATGTTTGAGAGAGATCAAGATCAGATGCTGTGTGTGTGTATGTGTTTATGTGTGTGTTTGTGAGACAGATCTGATCCGTGTGTTTTCCTCCATCATTCTCACCCCCGTGTCTGTTCCATGCTTCCTCAGAGCCAAGCTGAAGAACAACAAGGAAGTGTGTATCAACCCAGAGACCAAGTGGCTGCAGCAGTACCTGAAGAACGCCATAAACAAGTAAGAAGGAGATTTTTTCTGCTGCATTTCCATCTATCGTTGTGTCTTAAGTGGACCAAGACACAATGTGTGTTTATCTATGGTACTGTGCTAACATGTCTGGGCATTCTGAATTTATCTGACTACTACTCTCCCCCCTCTTCCCCCTCTGCACACATGTGCACACATACAAACTAACCCCTATAGATAATAAATTGATTGCTCCAAGCTTACAAGTCACTCCCCATGTACCCACGTACAGCATGCCAGCCAGGCAGACATGTCCTGTATATGGCTGCCGGCATGTCTCTGACTTGACTGTGCAGTTTTCATTCGTCATTGTCTAGGTGTGAAAGGGTCCTCTGCACAACAAAACATCTTGGTGGACGATGGCGCCATAGGCTGGAGGGGTCAATACAGGAACCCTCCATGCACGATGGGTGGGGAGGGGAGGGTGGATAGCCCTGTCACTGACAGGCGGATAGACCGGTTGGGAGACAGGCAGGGAGGCAGGCTGACAGACTGAACAGCTGTGTGATTGCATTTTTTCATAATGACTAGTTTCAGTAGCAATGCTGTACTGTATGCCTGCAGTTGTCTGTAAACATCTGAACACAGAGGGTCAACAGAGTGGTAAATAGCTGTGTAATTTCCCATGTGCCTGGAGTATGTATGTGGACAATGGGAGAGGCTCTCATTTGGATAAGTCAGAAAGTCAGAGAATGAAAATGAGAGAATGAATAAAAGAGAGTTAGATTCACGAGTCTCGGAAATGTATGTTGTGCTGCATTAGTTTAATCAGTGTATGTAGCTAGTAGGCTGTAAAAAACACTGACATACTAAAGGGGAACTGGGAACCCAGATGGGTCTTTGTGGGTCAAAATATAAACACAGTTTATTCTGGAACCAGATTGATCGAACCATTAATTTAAAAAAACAAATCAGAAATATTACCCATTTCCTGGACCCTTTCAACCCGGATGCTTTATCATGATTCTGAACGTACGAAGTTCAGTTAAGTCCAGAGGAAGCAGAGTTGCAGTGGCCATGTTTGGCTGAGTGCCCATCCAGTGGTGATAACCATCTCAGTGGGGGTTGGAACAGAGAGGGACAGAGCACTCCTGGATCCTCTCAGCTCTAACTATGAGAGGCAGAAGCCCGGCCTGCTAAAACAAATACTCATTAATAAACGACTCCAGGCTATTTACTGATGGACCAGGCAAGTGCTTGACCCCTCAGCCAGGGAAGAAAACCAGAAGAAATGATGACTCATTTTTTAAATCATCAGCTTGCTGCCCTGGAGTCTCTCTCACACTTTCACCGGTCATCTGTCATCGGCTCTTAATGCTGCTGTGTCTCTTCGAGCGCTCTCTCTTTGTGTCTGTGTCTTGCTGAACTGCTGGAGTCATGCTAAACATGTTCTGGCTCCTGCCAGTCTTTCTGAGATTGTAACTCACACGTGCTTCCCTCTTCTTCCTCCAGGATGAAGAGATCCAAACAGGCCAACTAGAGATAGAGAGTGAGCGAGAGTCTGCAGGATGGACAACCGAGGGACCCCACCTATCAACACGTGTGTAACGTGTGCTCCACTGATGCGCTGAACAGCACTTATCCTGACCCCCCCTGCAACTCCCCCCACTCCTCAACCCCCCCCCCCCCCCTCTCCACCACCAAGCGCCCCTACCCCCCCATCCCCCTACCCCCCCCCCCCCCCCCCCTCCGCCAAAACACCAGCACCACTCCCTCTTCAGTCCAAGGACTCCCCGTCCCCCCGCTACCCTCACGTGCCCCTCCCCCAACCCCATATAGACACCTCCTTTAGCACACAGAAGTGCAGTTATATCTATGTAAGTGTATGCCTTTATATCTATGTGATGTATACGTCTTCATTATTCTACGTCTTCTTCTCACTTCATCGGTAAAGTGCTACGTTTTGAAGGAAAGGTAGAGAGAGCAGGAGGAGTGGTAGAGACTTAGGAAGAAGGGAATGGTCACCATGACATCTGTGATTCACTTCTTCGCTGTTTCTGTCAGCTGTTATTGAGGGGCACTGTCTTGTGTGTATGCCTAGGTTCCACATGCACACACACATATACACGCACACACATACACATAGGAGAGCTGCAGATACATGGAGTACATAGCATGTACAGAGTACAGCAACTGTCTGCTCATTCATGTCTAAGTTGATCGCGTCTGTGTCCAGTGTTCCATAAATAACACAAAAGTCTGTAATCCAGTTCTTCCAGATGCTTGGTCAAAGCAAGAAGAGCACTTGGAGTCTGGTAAATTCTACTTTCACATTTGAGGTTTTGAGTTAATAGGGCATCATGATTTTGAGTATTTTAACTGGGTGGCATGTTGGTAATGCCGACCGTTCCAAGACAGTTACATTTTAGAATGCAATTAGGATTGTTGTTGTCATGGAAAGTTTAGAGCCAGCAGGGTGGGCAGTCTGGTGTAGGGTGAACAACTCTGGAGATGTGTGATGCTCTAAAGGTTAGACCTGCTTTGATCTCATCTCTGTGTGTGTATGTATTTGTGCTGAAATGCGGAAATCTAGAACATCTGGATATCAAACAGTGCAAATTAAGCGACCAATGAGTGTGTAGCAAACCCTTTACCGTAATTCTAGATTTATTCCACTTCCCTGCGACCTGCATGAACATACCTCACACACTTCACGTGCACACCAGACATGTCACACACACATTGGCAAATAAACACTAATTACATCACACCACTATCATGTGATGTATCTTGTTAAAGCAACCATCCTATGTGAGCCATTGCCAGGAAAAGGATGGTGCTATAAAAAAGATCCTGTAGTTATAGGATGTTACATGTAGTTTAGCAGTAGTTCCAGCTAGTACATTTTGTATCACATCCAACTTTAAAGACAGTCTGAGCTACTTTCCTTTGATAATACCTTCATATCAAATATATTTTCTAATCTTGTAGTCTGTTCTTGAGCTTCCTTTTAATGTGTGAAACAAATAATATGCAAATATTTTATTTTTGTACTCTTTTATACACCTAATGCATTGATACCATATGAAGGAAATAGAATGTATCACTCACTGTTCTTTGAATGTGATCCCTCCACCCTGGTGTAACTTCATACTAAAGCCAACATGTATGTACAACTGTAAGTAAACTGTTATCCAACACTATGGAATAAGCACGACCTCTTCATTACTGTTGTTCTTCTTACATGTTTTTATAGTAGCCGCAACGTTTGTAGAAAATAAGCGTTTTACAATCTGGTTAAGAGGCAGACCAGAGTGTGTACGCTCTCTGACTGTTATACCCCCTGCCATTTACTAAATTACCATGGACCTATTAAAACACACACATGCACACACACACATGCCGACAGACGCACACACACACACACATACACTCACGCACATAACGATAGCATCTACCAGCTCCAGGTTACAGGTTGCAAACTGGTACAGACTCCTATAGCTATAAATAGAACAGAGGGCAACATTTACACTATGAAATTCCACACATCATTCTACAATCAGGTGGTTTGATGGTTTCAAAGCCCTTTGTCTGTGTGATACGGGGCTGTTCTTGGAGCTATCAGATGGAAAGGGCATCCAGCCATCACAGACCTGACAGCAGCCAAACTGTAATGTACATGGACCAGAAAGGCCATAGGCCTGACAGGAACCATGCTGCAACAATACACAGACCAGCGAGGCCAGCTCAGACCTTTGATGTGAGCACACATGCCTGACCTACTCACAGAAGCCAGATGAAAGACCTAGAAAACAATCCTGCTTGTTAGTGAACCATTATCTCAAATTAGGAAAACATTCCGTTAATAGTAGCAACCTTTGACCCTGCTCCTGCAGTCTCTAGGGGTATGTGATACAAAACACTGTGTTGCTATTGGTGATGAGAGAGGTCATGATTAGGCTATCATGGAGTTGATAGCAGTCCACCAAACATGACACAGCATTTTTTTCTCTATCTACGAGTCAGGTGGCTGAGCGGTGAGGGAATCGGGCTAGTAATCCGAAGGTTGCCAGTTCGATTCCCAGTCATTCAAACTGACGTTGTTTCCTTGGGCAAGGCACTTCACCCTACTTGCCTCGGGGGAATGTCCCTGTACTTACTGTAAGTCGCTCTGGATAAGAGCGTCTGCTAAATGACTAAATGTAAATGTACGACCAAACAGATGGGCTTGTTGTTCCATGTACAGGTGATAATAGCCATTGTGTTTGTGCTAACTGATGGTGGAGGTTGTGTATGTCTGTGCGTGTGTGTGTGTGTGTGTCAGAGAGTGTTTGTGTGGGAACACAGGTGTGTTTGAGTGTATGTCTTGTGTGTATGAGTTTATGACTGTTTGTATGTCTGTGTGAGTTTGTGTGTTTGTGTGTGGGGACACGTATGCAGCAGTGATATACAGTAGTATGTCAATGACACAGAGCAGAATCACTTCTATAATTTAGCTGTGGTTTCACTGTGGAGTATAAAATCACCCAGATGCAGCAGTGACTATCTCATGAAAACGGATAGGGTTACAGTCCAACATCACAGCAGTGTCTTAATGACTCATGTACTGGTTGTACATGAGTGAATATGCCTTAAATATTTGTAACTATGCTATACTCTACTATACTGTGTGTATCCTTTTCTTAAACTCCTTTCAAATGTGAAAGCTTCTCTGTGTGACATTATCAACATACTATAGTATGTTTACCATACCATACTGTGATCATGTGACAAACCAAATTGTCCTGTTTTCTGCCTGTGTGGAAAGTTTTTAATTCTCGTTTGACTACAGTGTATGCAAATAAAATATATATAATTTTGAATTATAATTAATATTTGTACAATTATTTCTTCCCCCTTCATACACTGTATAATCTGTCCATAATTGGTAGTTTGAGAGTACGGTAGTTCAGACAGAGATACTTCAATATGTGTTTTCTAGTTTTAAAACTGTCTTTTTTATTTATTTCATAAATCAATGTGTTAATGGGATGTCTGCCAACGGACACCAGTTAAACTAAGCAGGTGGGGGTGAAAGAAAAAAAAAAAAAGAATCTGAAAAGCTTGTATAATTCTATACTTTTATGTTCACGTTATATTTCCTTGTAAATGGAAAATGGAAAAAATGTTGGTAGGAAAGTTTGTCTAAAACCAAAAATGCATGTTTGGTCAAAGTGGATAGACTTCAGTAAAGAGAAAGAAGTATGTTGAGCTTTAGAAACAAAGGTGGCTGGTAAACAAATACAAAGCTGTCACTAGCAGTTAAACACTCCAATCCTTATGCATGACAGAAAGCGTGTGAATATGAAAGACTTGTGTTGTAGGAACAAGAACCACAGGACGTAACAGAACATGCCCACGGACAACATAAAGCTTTGCTGTTAATCTGTGACTAAAGGGGATATACATATTTTTGAGTGTGGGAGTGATGTTATTGACAAGAATCTAGCTGATCAAACAAACAGTTTGTAATCTAACCGCTGATGGGCAGGAGTGTGTGACTCATTTCTCTCAGTAACAACGATGCCCTGAGGGTAAACACCCCCACATGGCCTCACCTTCTGTACCAACACACCAACTGAACCTGTCTGACCTAACTACTGGCACACCTGTCTCACCTACCTAAACAGAGCATGTCACCTACAAAGCTGACTTCTGAGCTACATTGTGTAACACCATGGTACCAAAGTGCAATGAGACTGATGAGATTGACTGGCTTCAGCTAGCTCCTGGCCTGGCATTTTATGTGTAACCTGCCTAATTAAATTACATGCCGTCAGACAAGTAAATTATACGGCCACACAGTTTGTGGGAGACTTTATTTTAGGGGGAAAAGATGAAATAACTAGTTCCAGAACCACCTGCGGTTTCTTATTCAGGTCCAGCAGTTCCAGAACCAGATGAGCAGTTCCAGATCCAGGCCTAAAAGTTTCAGAACCAGACCCAGCAGTTCCAGAACCAGGTTGAGCAGTTTCAGAACCAGAACCAGCAGCTGCTGCAGTGAATCTGAGCCACAGGAGTCATATGAAATCTATCCAGCAATGGCTTCACACGACTCCTCTGGGCTCGGGGCTTCAGCCACAGCGCCACACAAAAGGAGTGACACCTTGAAAGAGGAAGACAGATCTGTCATGTGAAATGTGAGGAATGACACCGAAATAAAGGACAAATGAAACATATGCACTCATTTAGCTCCCCCACTCCCTCCATCGCTCCATTCCTTCATTCTTACTTATAAAGGCTCCCAGATGTGAAGTGAGTCAGTGAAAGCCACCAGAGGGGTTCTTTATAATGAGTGGTCTAAAATGAATGATATAAATTGTGTGTAAGTATGTGTTTGTGTGAACATGTGTGCAGGACATTCGTGTGTGTGAGTTCATACTGTGCCATTCAAAACCCAAATGTTTAATTATTTGTAACAACATCCATAAGGTGTGAAGTTGACCAAAATCACCCTCAAACTCTGGTTGGCCTGCCTAGTGTGTGGATAGATTTTTTTGAAATTTGGGTGTGATTTAAGTGTGTGAGTGTGCAAGAGTGTGTACTTATGTGTGGGGATGTGCATATATGTATGTGTATTTTTGTGTGAATGTGTTTATCAGTGTAGGTGTCTACATCAGTATAGGTGTGTGGCCAGGTTCCTCCTCAAGGCCTGGCAGCAGAACACAGCAGGAGCACACTGGCGGCTCTCACATGATCCCCACCAGACCGTCGAAGAACGTTGAGTTACACAAATTCAAATGACAGGACAGAGCAACCATAAACACATTGTGAAAATTGCTTTTCTTAAGTGCAGTCTTTTTACGTGACTGCTACAACAGGTCAAGCAATTTTCAGAGCATCACTGTGAACAATGACTGTGGTCTACAGGTCCTGACTGCTGAAAGACCCCAGTTCACACTTACCTAGACCAGTCCTCACCTGGCTGTAGATAATCTTGCAGCCTCAATTATATAATCACATCAAATCAAGATGGAGAGTTGAGTAATGAAAAACACACAGGTTTTGAATCCAAAATTATTACATTGTATTGTTGGATATGATGGTTGTGTAAATGCACTGAAGCCTAATGCTAGGCCATGGTAACTGTGTGGAAACCCTTGTAACAATGTGTCCATGGGGGACAAAGATGACCTATCTGTGTGTGTGGTTGGGTATCTGTGTATGTGAGTTAATGTGTGCGTGTATGTGTGTGAGAAAGTAACAACGAGGGAAACAGAAATAGAAAGGATAATTGTATGAAAATAACACTGTGTCTGGCACTCTAAAAGGGACTTTGTGTGTGTGTGCATATTCACGTGTGTACAGCATGACCAGGGCCACAGCTTTCTCTTATCCAGGAAGTTCTGTGTTGTTCCGGTCTTGCACTCTTGTTGTTTACCCTTCCCTCATCCCAGGCCAGATCACTGCCCTGGGCACCAGCGTGTGCACAACAATCAGCTTCCCCAGGGGAAACATTAGCAGTCAGGGTTCCACATATCAGATGACCCATAGCACATTACCCTGAGTACGCAATCTCCTCCTGAAAAAGTGTAGTAATGGTTTGTAAATGGCCAAGTGAGGAGTTGAGAGGGACACAGATTGTTGGTAATGAGGTTCACACTGCCAGTGACCCCATAGAACACAAATCATAAATATGACTGAATTACTCAGAAAAGCGATGTCTTCATAGAATTTGTTAGTGCGACAGAGGTGAAAGGAGCAACCTGTGCGTGTCTGTATATGCATGTGTGAGAAAGGAAAAGAGTGTGTCTAAAGGGTGTATACCAATCAAATTGAAGGGGCCGCTTAAACATGAAGAGTGTTGAAAATGTCCCTCCTGCAGTTTCCTGGGCTTTCATGTGTTAATATGAGGTGTTATGAGACCATCCATGCCCACACTGAGAGACCCAAACACAAGGATTAGGCAAACACAGACCTAACACAGCATGGACACAGACATGCTTGGGGTCCACTACCCACTCACACCCTACCAACCACATGCCATTCAGACTGTTGTTTATAGGACTAAAAGAGAGACAGAGAAGAAGATGTTGAATTTATAAATAGGGAGTGAGAGAAAGTTAGTGTGGGAGAGACCGAGAGAGAAAGAAAAAGGAAAAGAGGGAGATAGGCCAAGAGAGAGAGAGAGAGAGAGAGAGAGAGAGAGAGTGTTGAATAGAAACAGTATACAGTATATTTGTATATTTAGAGAGAAAGTTAGAGGAGAAGAGGGGGTGGGCAACAGAGAGTGTGTGTGTTTATGAGAGAGAAAGAGAGAGAGACAGAGAGAGAGAGAGAGAGAGAGAGAGAGAGAGAGAGAGAGAGAGAGAGAGAGAGAGAGAGAGAGAGAGAGAGAGAGAGAGCGAGAGCGTGAACTATGGAAAGGCCGCTGGTGATAGTTGAGGTCTGAGGGATGGTCTACACAGGGACAAAGGCCTGGTTGGTGGGAGAGCTGTGTCTGTGGGGCCCTCTGAAGCAAAGACCCCTTTCCTCCTCCTCAGTCTTCCACCTCTTCACCTCTCCGTAACTCCCACTCTCTTTCTCCCTCCACTTCTCCACTCCTCCCCTATTCTATCTCTCTTTTCTCCCTACATATTATGAACCCTCCCCCACCCTCCCTCTCCATATGTACAGCCTTCCCTCTCCGCCACCCTCTCCTTCCATCTTTTTTCCTTTCATGATCATCACACAGCTAATGGGATCGTCTATGCATGGCATGTCTGTAAAGAGTGTGTTTAAAGTCTGTCCATATGTTGATTGTGTTCAGAATGACACACAAAGAGAGAGAGAGGGAGTTGTGCAGGCCGTGACTAATCTCAGAAGCAGACTGAATCCTGAAGGAGAACAACAGAGCAGACGACAGACTGGGATCACTTTCAGGATCTCTGGATCCCGTCTTTGAAGAAGTTGAACACATTTTACTTCTGGCTGGGGTGACGTGCCAACAGAGTGAGGAGCAAAGTGAAATAAAGTTCACTCTTCATTGCTCAGTTCCTGTGCTCCAACACTGGAAGTGGTCTAATGTATAAGTCAGACTCTTGGAGGCCTTTAGGGGACCTGATTCAGGTGACTCAGTGGCCACTAAGTGGACACATATTTTTCCCTCTGGAAAATTTTACGAGTGAGGCCTGAATGGAATATTCTCCGCTCTCTCTTCACCTCCTCTTCCTCCCTTTCACCATCATCGATCACCATCATCCTCACTGTCCTCATCATCATCTTCAGGATCATTATCATTGTCCATGGTCTTCATCAATTTCATCACACCATCCCCAATCCTCCTCCTCTTTCTCATCAGATGTGTTCAGAGAGGCCCAGTGGTGTTTGGTTAACCTCCTGCTCTGTGTGCCTGAAGAGACAGAAAGGATCTTCCCACGACACCTTCCTAGCACTCATATGATTCACACACACTCAGCACATTTCTCCAGAGCTGATAACCCACATCACATATAATTACAATTGTCTCCCTGAAGGACAGTTGGTGTGTGAACTTCTCCTCATTTTTGTTTTTGGTCACTTCAAGCCGTAGATTAGTATGTAAACTTGTATCTTGGCAATGCAGTGTTGAAAGTCAGATCCAATTGTAAAAAAGGACACCTACTGTAAATAAAACAGAACAAATACAGCTGTTATAGATAACAGGAAGTGGCAGGACATGCAATCAGGACTGGGCCAATGGTAGTCAAAAGACTGAACCATCACAACAAAAAGGACCACAGTAGGTTCTGGTCTGAGCAGTACTGCTGACTGGTCCAATCCAAACATCCACCTACGTCATGAAGCCACTGCCAGACCCCAGACATCAGACCCTCCAGTCCAACCCCCAAACCCACGCTGCCACACAGGGTCCTCCCATGTGTTACACAACCTTCTCTATTCCTGTAGTATAAAGCGGGGGTGGAGGGGTATCAGTGGAAGCTGTCTCCCTTTTGGTTATGACTTTGTTTTGCCCAGGAGAAAGGGGAGTTGAAGGGGAGTGGGAGGTGTAGTGGGTGATAGGTGGCATCTGAACTCCAACCTCTTCGCAAAATGTGTATTAGGCTGGAACCTTTAGGTTCCATTTTCGATTTCCATGGGGCATTATCAATGACCGTGGACCGTTAGAATTGGATAGATTTGGAGAGACACTAAAAATAAGACTTTATTTACATAGCACATTTCATAGAAGAATTGCAGCTCAAGGTGCTTTACATAGAATCAATAAAAACAATAATACAAGTGATAAAAGTAATAATTAAAATAGCAAACAATAATATAACTAATAAAAGTAGTAAAACCCTTCTGAGATAAAATTAGTTAAATGCTTTGGTAAAAAGGTACGTTTTAATCTGTCTTTTAAAAATGTCTAGCGTGTTTGCTTCCCTAATATTTATGGGTAATTTGTTCAATAGGTTTGGGGCTAATTGGGGAGTCAGGTGGCTGAGCGGTGAGGGAGTCGGGGTAGTAATCCGAAGGTTGCCAGTTCGATTCCCAGCCGTGCGAAATGACGTTGTGTCCTTGGGCAAGGCACTTCACCCTACTTGCCTCGGGGGAATGTCCCTGTACTTACTGTAAGTTGCTCTGGATAAGAGCGTCTGCTAAATGACTAAATGTAAATGTAATTGACAAAGGCTGCATCATCAATCTTCTTGTGACTGCTTCTGGTGACCTCTAATAGGCCTGCATTTGATGATCGCAGTGTTCTAGCTGGTGTGTAGTTTATAAGACAGTTAGCAATGTAGCTAGGTCCTTGTCCGTGTAGAGCTTTGTATGTGAGGAAAAGGACCTTAAAGTCAATTCTGAAGGTAACAGGGAGCCAGTGTAAAGTAGATAGGACAGGACTAATGTGTTCTCTCCTTTTAGTTTTGGTTAATAATCTGTCTGAAGAATTTTGAATGAGTTGTAGTCTTTCAGTGGTTTTCTAGGGAAAACCAGTGAAAAGTGCGTTACAGTAGTCCAGCCGGCTGGATATAAAAGCATGAATTAACTTCTCTGCATGGTTTATGAATGGTCATACCTTTGCCATATTCCTCAGGTGAAAGAAAGCTGTTTTGGTCACTTTATTAATGTGAGAGTTGAAATTCAAATCTGAGTCCAGGATTACACAGAGACTTGTCACCTCTGGTTTAAGCCAGGGGGTTAAACCTCCTAGATTCTTAGTAAGCATCTCTCTTTTGGATTTGGGGCCACATAGTAGGACTTCAGTTTTGTCTCCATTTAATTTAAGAAAGTTATCATTCATCCATTTGTTTATTGCCGACAGGCAGTTGGTAATGGAATTGATGGCCGTTGCATCGTTGGTTTCAGTGGACATAAATAGTTGTGTGTCATCCGCATAGCTATGGAAATCTATGTTATGTTCTCTGATTATGTAGCCGAGTGGTAACATATAAAGAGAAAAAAGTAATGGACCTAAGCAGCTTCCTTGAGCAACCCCGTAGCCGTTTTCATGTATCTTAGACCTATGGTCTCCTAAACTAACATAAAACTTCCTTCCTGTGATATATGATTTCATCCAGTTCAATACACTATCCGTGAACCCAATAAGCTTTTCCAGTCTATTGATTAGGATGTCGTGATCAATGGTATCAAATGCTGCACTGAGATCGAACAGGATAAGGATAGAGACTTTATTTGCATCAGAGTTTAGTCTGAGGTCGCTAATTATTTTGGTGAGAGCAGTTTCAGTACTGTGATATTTCCTGAAACCTTACTGTGAGACTTCCAGGATGTTATTTTCTTCAAGAAAAGAATGTAATTGGACTAATACTATCTTTTTCAGTACTTTACTAATAAATGGAAGGTTTCATATTGGTCTGTAATTTGCAAGTAGACTGTTATCCAATTTGGATTTCTTTAATAGGGGCTTTACAACAGCTGTTTTGAAGGCATCTGGGAAGACGCCAGTTCTAAGGGATGTGTTTATAATCTCTAGCACCGGACCTGAGACACTATCAAACACTCACTTAAAGAATGTTGTGGGTATAGGATCAATATCTGAGGTTGTGGAGTTAGATTCGCTGACGATTTTGGAAAGTTCACTTAGTGTGATACATGTAAATGTGCTCATGGTTATGTTGCAGAATCTACTGATGTCAGTTTCAACCCCACTATTAATACACTATTTTCACAAAAAGCAAAAATTTTGCACAATTTTCACAACCTTAACATCATGTACCAATTGCTCGACCCAATTTGGCACTACTTCACACTCCCTTATCTGCATTAGACTCTGACTTTCCTTGTTTACACACTGATGTCAATTACACATCACCTTGTTGTCAAAACACTACACACAATGTTCAGTTGTTGCACATATTTCTCAAGTAAAGTCTCAAAGCATCAACCTACAACACACAAATATTCAAATCTCTAAACACTCAGGTCTGGTGAGCATTTTGCGATCAGGACTGCAGCATGAAAAGGGCCTTGAGCCTGTTTTGTTTGGTAACCAATGGAGAACTTAGAACATATCAACAACCAGAAAAGAAGAGGGGTAAGAGTGAGAAGAGGACAAGGAAGAGGACAAGGAAGAGGAGGGAAAGGATGACAAGGAGGAGGAGGAGGAGGAGGAAGAGGAAGACGACAAGAAGAAGGAGGATGAGGAGGAGGAAGAGGAGAAGAAGAAGGAGGAGGAGGAGAAAGACGAAGGAGAACGGTGATCTCTAATGAGATTCGGGGCACCGTGGTTGACCATGTGCTCAACCATGGTTTGAGCATGAGGGAGGCTGGCCAGAGGGTCCAACCAAATCTCAGCCGCTTCACAGTTGCTTCCATCATTAGAACCTTTAGAATGGAGAACAGGTATGAATTATATTTGCCTTGTGTAATGAAATACTGCATATCAATAGAATACAGTGTGCTCACTGTATTTGTATTTTGCAGGACTGAAAGAGAACCACACCGTGGAGGAGGAACATGCACTTTCACAACCGAACAGGAGACTGACATTGTGAAAATGGTTTGTGAAAACAATACTATCACACTCCGACAGATACAAACCAGGATCCTGGCTGACCATGCCACATTCAAAAACATCCAGACCGTCAGCCTCTCTACACTGGACCGCGTTCTCCGCAGGAATGCCATGCGGATGAAACAAGTGTACAGGGTCCTATTCGACCGGAACACAGACCGCATAAAGGAGTTACGGCGAGAGTTTGTGCTTGTAAGTCCCATACATTCAGCACTGACACATTCATGTATTGTACCTGTAATCCAATAGTGTTCCTTTTCAACAGTGTCTCACTGTAGCCCACTGTGTTGACCCATCTGTGTCCATACTATAACTTGCATTATCATGCTGTCTGTTCCAGCGGATCCAGGAGCATGACACAGCTAATGAGCTATATGAATACATATTCATTGATGAGGTTGGATTCAACCTGGTGAAGAGGAGGCGTCGGGGCAGAAATGGTGGGAACATCACTTTGTGTGCTGCAATGGGTTGAGCAGGCCCGTTGACAGTACTGTACTGTTTGCTGCATATGTGTGCTGTTTTATGTTTGACTATGAAAAAATTAGGCCTACACTGAGACATTTTACAAAAGTTGAAATGGCTCATTCCCCAGAGTCAATGTCATTCATATGGTGTGTTCCATTTCTAGAATTGTGTTTTCAATTTTGCACTACTGTGTGCTGTGAATGCTTGGTAGTGTGCAGCAAATGCTTATTGTGTGTACTGTTATGAATGGTATGTGTGTGTCATTTGAAAATATGGCTGTGTGTACCAAATGAGAATACGAGTTGCATTTTGTGACAGGTAAGAGATTTGATGGCAAAGAGTCATCTTGCAAAGGGAGTGTCAGGTTTAGCATTTTGTGTGTGAGGTTTTCAGTTTTGTGTGTGCAGTTTTGAGAAAGCCGTTATTGTTTTGAGAAATGTGTGTTAACAATTGTGAAAAACTGTAAAACTACTTTGTCATATCTAGTGACACATAGTGATAATAGTTCAGAGAATTCTTGTATGAATATTGGCAAGTGCTTGGGTGGCCGATATATAATAACAAAAAGTATTGATTCGGTTTTGAGCTCTATAGCAAGATATTCAATTGATGTAAATTCACCTAGCTCAGTGATTTTGAACAACAGTTTAGATGAGAAAATAGCTGCGACTCCTCCACCTTTTTTTGATTTCCTAGAAACTTGGTGAAAGCTGTAATCGGGTGGACACGCTTCTATCAAAGTTGCTGTTGCCGTGTCATTGTTTAGCCAGGTTTCTGTTAGACAGATGCAGTCTAAGTTGTTTTCTTTGACCAGATCATTAAATAACTAGCAATCAGAGCAACGACATCTTGGTTGTTTACAAAAATGCCTCAACAGTGCTCCTCTGTACAGTCATTGTATCAAACCCACCCCCTAATAGATAAACGGTTGTGATTGACACAACCAGATTCTGGTTGGTTGGAGGGAAATCTGTTAGAAAGTACAAGTACAAGAACAAGTAAAACATGAGCTGGCAGATTTGTTTGGTTCCCTGGCCAAGTCACGCCCTCCGTTATGGTACAGATGCGAAGAAGAGATGGAAGGCAGCAGAGATGGAGGGAGGGAGATTTGGAACTCCCTCAGAAGGAGAGAAAGACAAACCTCCTCCACTCTAGACTACAACCTGTGGGTACTCTGTAAGATAATATCTTTCTTCCTGTCTCTGACCTGAGACATCTTTTGCTCCACCCATCTCTCTCTCTCTCTCTCTCTCTCTCTCTCTCTCTCTCTCTCTCTCTCTCTCTCTCTCTCTCTCTCTCTCCTCTCTCTCCCTCTCATTCCTTCCCTCTGCTGACCCTACATGCATCGGCAGAACCAACAACAAGCCTGTAAACCCTCCATCTGTCTATCACATGGGACAAATGCAGGAAGCACAACACCTTCAGCACAACAGTTATATAAAGATCCAGGCTGATCTACATTTGCTTCCAATAAGCAGGAATGAAGAAACAGAGAAGATATGGGAAACATTCATTAAGCCTCCATTGCACAATTTGTAGCCAACTCCAATAAAACTTTCATTTAAACCAATGTCACACAATGTACCAGAATGCAAGAGAACTATATATTTAGCTGTTAGACAACAACCTCATGTAATTGTTCTGGCATATGGGGCTTGTCTCTCAGTATCTGGAGTGACGGCTCAGACTGACATATAAGGCTCCAGCATGCTTCTGACATCTCAACCTGGTCTGACTGGTTCAGAAGGAGGGAGGCAAATATGGAGGGAGAGAGGGATGGATGATTTGAAGGAAGGTGTGAAGACAGGGATGGAGGAAAGAAGGGGTGAAGGAAGAGATGGAAGTAAGGGGCTGGCAGAAGAGGAGATAGGGAGTGAGATGGAAGAACCAATGGAGGGAGATGGAGAGGGAAATAGGGATGGATGGAGGGACTGACCCTCTCTGCACTGTCTCTGCTCTGTATTTGGCACCACGGGAAGCAGGATACAGTAATTCACTGTTAACAAGGGTCAATGTTTGTTGACCAAGAATGTACAGAAATAAGACTCCTTAAAACAAAGACACTTCCCTTTGATGCCAGTCTCCATATTCATTGGTTAGTGGAGTCTGGACAACGTGGCAGAAAAATAACTGCTGGAAAGTTCAAAAGTGGAGTGATGTTGAGTAAGTCACAACTTTGAACCCCAAAGAACATCATTTTTGTAAATTTTAAATGGACGACTGACTGTATGGCGACTGGATGTCGATTTGAAGTAAATGTTATGATTTCAGAAAACTATAAACTCATTGAATCTGTGAAAGTTTGAAGCATAACCAGAACATGAGTTGAAACCATACCTCACTTTCTGTGAGATGCCATCCAGAGATGTGGGCACGGTATCAGAGAATACCTGTGGATACAGTGCTGTCCATAGACTAAGAGCATTGCTCCTGACACACAGGCTACATGATGATGTTCCACAGAACGGTAAAACTTTACAATAAGGGTACATTAATGAGTGTTCATTAATGCTTTAACTAATGCATGAATCATCATCAGTTAATACATATGTAACCTCCACCAGACTGAATCTTGTCTAAGAATCAGTGGTAACTAGGACGGTATTCCCCACTATGGGTTACTCAATTAAATGAATGAGGGAGGAGGCGGTGTATGTATATTGGCTTATACTAGTTGCATGGGAACAGCGAATAGTTCAAATAGGCTATCTAATTTCTTACTAAATGTAAGGTAGGGAAAAACAGTGGCTACTGACTCCTGTACGTCTGTGCTGGGTCATAGACTGTAGACCGGACCGGAACAAAGTAGTTTTAGCACGGTGCACCGCTTTACGCTAATCACCGCCGGCCAAATTCCAATGCAAACAGTGCTCTCACCACTGCGTTTGTCTCGCTCCCATTGCTAACAAAAGACCTGCATTTAATTGAAATGGGCGTATCAGGTGACTCATTAGGCTTGGTCATGTGAACCAGGTGACTCCCTGACTCATCCTACTCCTACCCGTCACACATAACTCAGAAAGTACTTACAGTTTTTCACAATTGTTAACACACAAAAAGCAAAATGTTGGCACAATTTTCACAACCTTGACTTCATTTACCAATTGCTTGACCCAATTTAGCACTACTTCACACTCCCTTATCTGCATTAGACTCTGACTTTCCTTGTTTACACACTGATGTCAATTACACATCACCTTGTTGTCAAAACACTACACACAATGTTCAGTTGTTGCACACACTTCTCAAGCAAAATCTCAAAGCGTCAACCTTCAACACACAAATATTCAAATCTCTAAACACTCAGGTCTGGTGAGCAATTTGCAATCAGGACTGCAGCATAAAAAGGGCCTTGAGCCTCTGTTTTGTTTGGTGAACCATGGATAACTTAGACAACCAGAGGAGGAGGAGGAGGAGGAGGAGGAGGAGGAGGAGGAGGAGGAGGAGGAGGAGGAGGAGGAGGAGGAGGAGGAGGAGGAGGAGGAGGAGGAGGAGGAGGAGGAGGAGGAGGAGGAGGAGGAGGAGGACGAGGAGGAGGAGGACGAGGAGGACGAGGAGGAGGAGGAGGAGGAGGAGGAGGAGGAGGAGGAGGAGGAGGAGGAGGAGGAGGAGGAGGGGTGATCTCTAGTGAGATTCGAGCGACCATGTGCTCAACCATGGTTTGACCATGAGGGAGGCTGGCCAGAGGGTCCAACCTAATCTAAGCCGCTTCACCGTTGCTGCCATACTAAGAACCTTTAGAATGGAGAACAGGTATGAAATCTATTTGCCTTGTGTACTGAAATACTGCATATCAATAGAATACAGTGTGCTCACAGTATTTGTATTTTGCAGGACTGAAAGAGAACCACACCGTGGAGGAAGAGCCTGCACTTTCACGGCTGAACAGGAGACTGAAATTGTGAATATGGTTCGCGAAAACAACCATATCACACTGCGACAGATCCAAACCAGGATCCTGGCTGACCGTGCACAATTCAGAGACATCCAGACCGTCAGTCTCTCCACTCTGGACCGTGTTCTCCGAAGGAATTCAATGAGGATGAAACAGGTGTACAGGGTACCCTTTGACCGGAACACAGACCGCATAAAGGAGTTACGGCGAGAGTTTGTGCTTGTAAGTCCCATACATTCAGCACTGACGCATGCATGTATTGTACCTGTAATCCAATATTGTTCCTTTTCTACAGTGTCTCACTGTAGCCCTCTGTGTTGACCTCTGTGTCCATGCTATAACTTGCATTATCATGCTGTCTGTTTCAGCGGATCCAGGAGCATGACACAGCCAATGAATATATCTTTATTGATGAAGTTGGATTCAATCTCGTGAAGAGGAGGCGCCGGGGCAGAAATGTAATTGGCCAGCGGGCCATTGTTGAGGTCCCCGGCCAGCGTGGTGGAAACATCACTGTGTGCTGCAATGAATCACCATGGGATCCTGCACCGTCATGCCCACCTAGGGGCCTATAACACTGCCCGTCTCATCACCTTCCTGGATGGCCTGCTTGTACCACCTGGCCAGATACATGACCCACAGCTGACAAATCACGTTGTCATCTGGGACAATATGAGCTTCCACCGGGCTGCTCAAGTGCGGGAGTGGTTCCAGAATCACCCAAAAAAATTGGAGCAGGCCCATTGACTGTGTACTGTTCAAAAAACAGTATGACTATGAAAAAAGTAGGCGTACACTGAGACATTTTACAAAAGTAGAAATGGCTCATTCTCCAGAGTCAATGTCATTCATATGGTGTGATTCCATTTCTAGAATTGTGTTTTCAATTTTGCACTACTGTGTGCTGTGAATGCTTGGTAGTGTGCAGCAAATGCTTATTGTGTGTACTGTTATGAATGGTATGTGTGTGTCATTTGAAAATATGGCTGTGTGTACCAAATGAAAACACGAGTTGCATTTTGTGAACAGGTAAGAGATTTGATGGCAGAGTCATCTTGCAAAGGGAGTGTCAGGTTTAGCATTTTGTGTGTGAGGTTCTGTTTTGTGTGTTCAGTTTTGAGAAAGCAGTTATTGTTTTGAGAAACGTGTGTTAACAATTGTGAAAAACTGTAATTATGCACTGATCATGAATACATCATTTGTTAATAGGGAGTCACATCTCTGAATTGCTCCTCCCAAGGTTTCTTCCATTTTTCTCCTGTTGAGAGTTTTTTGGGAGTTTTTCGTTGTCTTCCTTGAGGGTTTAGGTTGGTTGAGGGGCAGTTCTATGGGCATATGTGAAGCCCTCTGTGACATGCTTGCGTGTAAAAAAGGGCTATACAAATAAATGTGATTTGATATGATTTAATATGAATTAAAACCGGAATCATGTATCAATTCCTATCGGTATTAACTGATAGGTGAGTTAACTATAGGGAGTCAGGTGGCTGAGCGGTGAGGGAATCGGGCTAGTAATCCGAAGGTTTCCAGTTCGATTCCCGGTCATGCAAACTGACGTTGTGTCCTTGGGAAAGGCACTTCACCCTACTTGCCTCGGGGGAATGTCCCTGTACTTACTGTAATTCGCTCTGGATAAGAGCGTCTGCTAAATGTAAATGTAACTACTTTAGTTAAACGTGCAAAATAATACTGTTAGTTAACTGTGTGAACTAAGACCCTGAGTTAACATGGTAAACTAATTGTAATACCTTAATTCATGTGTTAATTACCACAATGGCAGCATCCATGGATTGAGACAGTAATTAATCATTTGTTAATAGTAATGTGCCACCCCAAGTAAAGTCATAACTCTCGTACATTTCATTTGTACAGAGTCTGGGCCTGCTCCATTGACAAGCGTTAACTTCCTTGAAGGCGGGTACTCTGTTGAAGTTTAAAACTATTGGATCTGCCCAGAGCCACTCTGGATCTGCCATAACCAATCGCTAGCGTTCGCCTTAGCCAACTCCTTCACAACTAACAGAGCTAGCTGGAAAATCAAACAAACCCCGTGGGGATCAAAGATTGTTCTTGCTCCGGCTTTAACTTCTGGATATTCGGCAGCGTTGCCACAACGGACCGAATGGCTTCGCTCGCATCTTTCTCCACCGCCATTACGGAACTACAACACAAACTAGCGCACAACATCAACGTCATCGTTCTCAGCCACTCCCTCTGTTCACTGATTGGCCCTACAAACAATGTATTTGAGAAAACCGACTTAGGTCCCGAATTCCCAGACCTAGTACAGAAGCAAAATCAAAATTGAGCAGAAATACGTTGGAGGGCAGGCTAGCTTTAGCCTACCGGACAACCCAACATTTTAAAATAAAATTCATTTAATTGGTTGACGATATCACGAGACACAGAGATGGCTCTGGATCACTATGGTTCATATACCTTGAGCATAGTTGACACATGAACACATTACAAATTCAACAAGCACTACCGTTTGATTTGTAAAACGTCATTGCGCGCTGAACTTTTGTTAGTCGAGATGGTAAGTGTAACTTACCATCTAGGGAAACATTCTTTTTTTTAAGCAGTCCTTGTTACTTGCATGTGAACCAATATTTTTACAAAACCTTTTTTCAGCATCAACAAAACATATTTGAGCTGGTACAAGTGTTTCATTCAACTCAACGCCCCTTGCCTAGCCAGGGTGGTAGGGTACCACTCATTTCACCCGAGCAAAAGCACGGAGGGTGGATACGGAACGAGAGGATTTATTACACAAAAGTGGTAAATAGTTGGCGAATTAGCAGAAAAGTTAATCAAGATGAAAAGCAACAAAGAGCTCATCCCCTTTACTGTAAAATTTTACATTCTTGTAACATGCTTCAAGTTCATGAACAAGCTTAGGGGGTGATGTAGTGTTTCTAACAGTTGATGTTAGCCTCAGCAGTATGTTCTGTTCTGTAAATTGTTACTGAAATTGTACAAAAAAGAAACGTTGCCAGTGTGGTGATTGTATTTATGTTTCATTTTTGGTCAGGTATTGACCACCTGACCAAAAATTGTAAGAATAAAATAGCTTTTTTTCTTTCATTTGCTACCTATCCTTTTTTGTTTTACTGTACTTTATAGCCTGGTATTGACTTTAGTTAACCAGTGTTAGTGATCACTTTTGCAAAACGTTCCTCCTTATGTACAATGTATGTTGTGTTGTGTTCTGTTGATAGTTTATAGGCATTCTACTACACCCGTAGTAGAACAGTTTTTCCCTTCAATTGGATGGTCCTAAAACACATCGTCAAACATTTAGTGGAGAATGCCTACTAATAGTTTGTAAATAATCAAAAAGAGAAGCACATTATCTTTAGTTGAGAATCAATACATTATCAACAGCTAGTAAACATATCAGTTAACTGATAATTAGTTGAATGTTGGTTAAAAAACCTTGAAAGTCAGCAGACATTTTGTAAAGTCTGTAGATCAACCCTTGAAATGCATCTGATAGTCTACAGACAGTTAGTTGGATGTATGGTACTTGTCTGTTGAATGTCAACTGATACATTGTAGACATGATACTGAGTAGCTGCTTACAGCTTATAGTGTGCCAACAGATGGACTATCAAAATGCAACACACAATCAAAGTTAGTTGAATGACCTGTTGAAAACAAGCTTTGAAAGTCAGCAGACACATTCAGTCAAACTTGTAGATCAACACTTAAAATACACCTGATAATCTACAGACAGTTAGTTGAATGCACAACTACATATCTGTTGAAAACGTTTTGTTGAATTGAACAGATGAACAGATATATTGTTGACATGCTACTGAGTAGTTACTGATAACCTTTAGCGTGTCAACAGACGGACCATCAAAATAAATTGTTACCATTACTATGATTATTATTACAGTTTTTTACAATCGCTATGAGTTTTTTCAATACCTTTAACAAGTTTTCTAAGCTGTTAACGCACCAACACAGACCACACACAATTGGCAAAACTGTTAATTTCATGCTCAAAATCACACATTGTAAACTGAACTCAAACACTAATTGTCATAACACAAAAATACAGTAAACATGACAGCATGTCTACCAAACACTAACACACATTCTCTTTTCACAGGAACATTTAGTCAATCATAGCACAATGTCATAAAAAACACTATCATCAGATGGAATTACAGAAACTGCATTCATTTATGCAGGTATGTGTCAGGTCTCACAGTATATGGATTATAGATTGTGTTTGCAATGCAGTTTCTTTTGAAGCCTCTCTACATTTTTGTTTTGTTGGGTTTTGTAAATGCATGAATTTTGTTTCTTTAGATGCAGAAATTCAGAACAAAAAATGAATGACCCATCTCAGAGAAGCTTTATAGAATGTACGGTTACTGTATTGAAAAAAAGAAGACAGAAACATAATTGCTGCAGTAAAGGCTTCATTTGCAACAGGACATTACTGCTAGAAATATGCAATATAGCTTCCATTTACAGTATTACCCTAGCTCTGGCCCTTCTCTGAGTGCCACCACACATTCTAACTCCTCTCCCTTTCCCTTGCCCCACTCCTCTCCCTTGTCCTGGTACTTGTCTTCCTCTCCCTTGTCCTGGTATTTGTCTTCCTCTCCCTTGCCCTTGTCCCACTCCTCTCCCTTGTCCTGGTACTTGTCTTCCTCTCCCTTGTCCTGGTACTTGTCTCCCTCTCCCTCGTGCAGGCATTACTGTATTCTTACTTTCTTCATGTTGCTCTATGTTGTTCTTTTTCCACACAAGATCAGCCCAAAGAGGTCCTCATTACTGTCTATACCATATGGTCATGCAATTGAAAGAACCTCAACACCTGAGTGTTTCCTAGTTGGGAATCAGCTGTGATTTACAGTATTTGCATTACTTCAGCTGTTTCTCAGTAGCAATGGAATAAAATACAGGGGATATATTTGTTTCAATTCACAATATAAACAGATGTTCACTTTGACTTTAGCCAATAATTTAGGTTTTGAACATGATGTTATCTGTTTTGTTGACAGTGTGAAAGCATTGGTAAATTGATCCGTAAAAATCTATTGTTTTGGTCTTGGTTGAGCTTGTGTGTAAAAGAAGTTCAAGCATTAAAAATTTGTGTTTAGTCTATGCATTTTGTGTCAAAGCAACAAGAAATGTGTTAATTGTACAGCCTACACAGATGGATGTTGTGCTAACTGTATTAAGAGTTTAGGAAACTTGTTAAAGGTATTGAAAAAACTGTCATAGCGATTGTAAAAAACTGTATTACTATTATTATGTATTTCTAATCAGCTATATTGGAGCTGTCATTTTGGACCGGTACCACAAAATGATTAATATGAAATAAACGTGCGACTTATAGTTTGGAAAATAAGGTATATGTTAATATATAAACAAATGTTGACTGTTCACCCATGATGTGAATGACAGTGTCATTATTTTTGCTGACTGTATACACAAACATACACACAAACAATTATCTCCACATACACAAATACACATACATAGCCTACACACATGTCATCTTTACATGTGCAAACAAGTGTACATGTGCACACACACAGGCACACACACAAACACACACACTAATGTTCTCTCTTAATTACTCTGTCCTGGAACTAGGATGCTGCAGGATGGTACCCTCTGACCCTGGCTGTCCAAGGAGAGGTGAGGGATTTCAGGCAGGGGAATGAGCAGCTCTGCTGTGATGTTCTCATGAATATGAGATCTCATTCATGGGTTTTAGATAAACAACAGTAATGATATTCAGAACAGTCAGAGCAGTTTAAATAAACACTCGGATGTGTTTCCAGAAAGGACACACTTTATATGAACATGCTCAGACATCTTCTCTCAGAAAGTAATTGGCATAAATATCTGTTGTGAAAGTTTAGATTCAAAAGTCTAATTATAGGTATATAACTGTCATAAAAGTCATATTTTGTGTATGGAACTGTTAAAAAAGTTTATATACAAAAGTCAAATTACATTTATGTAACTATTGTAAAAGTAAAGTTTGTATAAACATCTATTTACATGCATATAACTGTTTAAAAGTCTATATATAATGTATAACAGTTTCAAAAACATGATTGTGAGATACTGTAGCCATGGGTGCGTGATGTTGCACCTATGTATTTTTTTTGCTGCTTTGTACTGTGCACTGCTGTAATCAATATCTTGTTCGACTGTGTTTAAAGGTACAATAGGTTGTATAAAAAAAAGCTTTGTCCTATGAACATGTTGTTGAAGCTAATGAAAAGAAAAAAGAAAGTTGCTTAACATCAGTGTTGGCGAGGCGTGCCATCTTCCTTGGCTTATTTTGTGATCAGTAATATATCATATTTAAATCAATTTTACCTACCTATTGTTACCTAAAGTTACCTATTGCAACTTTGAGTAATTGAGTTATCGTAACACTGTAAAAAATTTTGGTTTACTGTGCCAGGTAGCCGAGATGTGTTTACTTTGTAATGTGGCCAGTAAATACAGCTTGACTCTGACCACCGAAATACTGTAGAACCATACACTTCTGCAGAAGATCCTTGATCTTCTACTGTACTTTATGCATTGTTTGTATGGCACTTTGGATGAATATTCAATGAATAAAATGGATACATATTTTTTTATATATAATTGCACAGAGATATAAAAGTCAAGACTAACAATTCTTGATATGATTCGTCTGTCTGATGAATCATGTCAGACCTGACCCTACCTGCCTAGCTGTTAGCATGCAGAGCTGTGGAGGTACTCAGTCTAAGTATAAGACCCTCACACACTACAAGGTGAGCTAATATAACAAACAGAGACACTGAGTCTCTTATTCCCAAGTCCTCAGCTCTCAACTTCAACAGGGGCAAGCATGTGGAGTTTTATCAGAGCAGCAGTAATGGATAGTAGTGCTTGTGAAAGGCTCATTGTTGACCCGATTTAAACAGAGCCTGTTAAAGCTTTCATGCTTACGAAAAAATATACATAAATAACAATTAAACCAAAATAACAATTAAACCAATACTCTCATGGCCTTTGTAGATGTACTGTACTCTCATGTTAAACATATATTATTGTTGTACATAATGCTGCAGTGTCTGGGGATAATATAGAGACTTTGTGTTTGAAATATCAGAAGTTTCTGAAAAGGAAATGCTAAATGGAGCGATCGCTCCACAGAGACAGACTAGCTCCTAGATGAAGGAATCAAAACCTGTTTATATTCCTGTTGTTCGGGGAAATTGGACCTTGAGTCCACTCTCATTTGTGTGCTTTGTCACCGAGCCCAAGTAGGAAGATAAAGATTTGGTGGATTATGCGCATTCAAACACACACACAAACACACGTGCACACATGCACACATGCACACACACAGATTCACAAACACAGGTACACACAAACATACACACACACACACCACACACACACACACACACACACATAGACAGCAAGCTCTGGAAACATACATCACAGCTCTGATAATGACCTGTCCAACTTCAAAGCCTAACAAAATGTTACCAAAGCAGCAGCAACTGTCCATGCAGTTCTTCCAGTCTTCAATGTGAGCACTGTGAACTACACTGGTAAATATGCTGTGAAACACATACCGTGATACAGTGCGAGCCTGGACACAATGTAGTAAATACTGACCAAATGTTTTTCCACAAGATAATCCCCCACTGGCTATGAACGCAATGTGTCTCCTAGAAGGACAGGGTTTTTATTACCTCTGAGGAGAGGAGAGAAAAAGTGGGACATAGAGGGATAGAAAAGACAGGGAGGAGAGGATGAGAGACAGGGAGGTGGGACTGTGTGTTTCTCAAACAGGGACAACTGGGGGTATTATTCATCTCAGCCTCTCAGATCAGAAGGAAACAGCTTTCTCTGCTTCTTCAACTTTCCACTGTGAAAATGAATGAGAGGTGATCAGTCACAACCGGCCTCCCAAACAGCTCCTGTGGAGAGCAACTAGTCAGATCACCCAAGCCTAGGAGGACCGCAATGTACAGTGAAAAAACACACCATGAAATTGTAGTATCTGCATCTCAGCTTGGTAGAGCAAGCAACTTATTGCATATTAACAATAGCACACACACACACACACTCAGACACACACACACACTCACAGAGTGTCTCAGAAACTGAGAGGATGTTTAGACTCCTTTCCCGAACCTTAAAACCCCATGGGGGCCATCAGGCCTGAGGAACCCCCAGTGCACCCCCTGACCCCTGACCTCACAGAGAGAGGCTCTGAAAACACTGCTGCTCAGGGATTTCACATACACTCAAACAGGATGATGGAGGTAAAGAGAGAGGGAAAGAGAGAGAGACAGAAAGACAAAGAGACACAGACATAGTGAGACACAGAGAAACAAGGAGACACAGAGAGAGAGAGAGATAAAGAGAGAGAGACACAAAGAGACAGTGAGAGAGACAGTGTAAGGGCCGTGAGAGAACATGGGAGAGAGGAGGAGACACAGTGTCCGCTAGGTGTTAAAAATAATAAAGCGGAGCTTAGTAGGGTTTAGTAGCTGTCGCTGGTAAACAGCAGGACTAATGAGAGTTCCTCTCTAACAGCAACACTGACACCAGCTGAGTCAACAACATCAGGGTGGGATTATGCTAGATACCTGGGAGAGGAGAGGATAGACTAGACATACTTGTACTTTCCAGAACACTTATAATGTTTTATGTCTCCCCGGGAATGACTTAGTACACATGAGAGTGAGGCTATCATGGAGACAGTATATTCTCACCATCCTCCTCTTCCCTATCTGCAGTAAGCCAGAGTAAATCTCCTTCACACAGGAAGTATGTCCTCATTTATTTTTATCTAACAACTAAGGACGCTGCTCTGCTGACTTGGGTTCATTCCAACGAAGCTCATCAGATAGCTGTGATGTGCATCGCCTGGTAGCACAGACACACAAACACCCACACACACCAACGCATGCACACACACGCTCACACACAAGCTGTGTATATAACAGCATGTCTAAATGCATGTCAAACTAACAGCTTTGCCTTCTTATCATGTGTATAAATCTGCTGTAATAAACTTTATGCAAGGTTTTGGATTATGTGTGTTGGCTGAGAAACTAGACACAGTCCATACACCCAACATCCCACAGTCATGGAGTGATGGCTCGAAGACAGTAAATAAACGAGTCCAAATGCATCTTAATGATGATCATTTATATAATTAATTTTTATATTCTTCTTATTATTAATATTATTACAGTATAATAGGGATTCGGATAGATCATTGACTGCAGATCAAGAAAATACAGGTTAACCAATAACCCCGCCCTGTATGCTAAATGCATACATCATTATTAGTAGTGGTGGTAGTAGTAGTACTTTTGTTTTTGTTATGAGGATTATTATTATTCTAATCAATCAATCATGTTTTTATTAGTATTATTATACTACGATTGTTATTGTTGGTGTTTTGTCATTCTTGTGTAGCTCTTCTTAGTGTCACCGTGTCGTCTGACCATGTACCACATCATCAGTCCCCTCATAGAGTATGTGCACCTGCAATTCCAATGACAACACCTGTATTGAGTTTCACAATTTTGCATGTGTTGTTGTTATATCACTTATCACTGCCTAACATGTACTGCGTCTTTGTTCCCACTAACAAAGCCTCGGTTGAATAGACACTATAGCATTTCAGCTTCTCATTCAGAGATCGAGGGAGTTATCGAGGGACACTGCTGCCCTTTAGGGAGGGAGGGAGGGAGGGAGGGAGGGAGGGAGGGAGGGAGGGAGGGAGGGAGGGAGGGAGGGAGGGAGGGAGGGAGGGAGGGAGGGAGGGAGGGAGGGAGGGAGGGAGGGAAAAGCATTAAAAAAGAAGGGAGGGACGGATGCACGGAGGTGGAGAGGGGAACATCTTAGCATGTTGTAGATATTCTCTCCGTGTTCAATCATTCCCTTCTGACATTATTTTACATACAACAGTATTATAAAATAAATCCTTCCACTGTCTGATTATATGCAGATTCCAAGAGATGTGCCAGACTTTACAAGCCTCCAAACTCACTGAGTCAAATAATCTGACAAGCAGAAAGACAGAAGAATAAGAGAAACTTAAATATTTCTCTCACTGAAAATACCATTGCACTCAGAAAATACTTAATCTCTCATCCACAGATGCTACATGTGAAATCAAATGCCTCTCACTGGCCATAGTGACAGAGCTCTCCCTGGTGGAACCATATGTTCAGGGATGCTGGGCAGGTGGGACATCAAAAAAGCAGGGTTGGACGTCACCAGTAGCATGGAACTTTAATAGGTATCAGCATGACTTCATAAGCATAGTTCAGTTATATTTAAATGCCTTTGTCCTGGTGATGGCAGCTGTTTGTGGGATGAGGTGTGTTCCTCTGGGTGCTTCACTGTGGAACCACAGAACCCCGGTTTTCCTGTTTTAGACCATCTGATGAAAGCAGCACGCCACCGCAGAATGTCCCGATGACTCTAGGAAAATGTTGATATAAAAAAAAGCTGCCCTTGCAGAATTAATAAATTCAGGAGGACACAAACATATCCTGTTTTCACGGTCACCCTCATTGTCTCATTTCCGTCCATCAGTCTCTGGATTGGGATCAATCAACAAGGTGCCACCCCATGTTGGCACTGTGCTGAGATATACTTAATTTAGCTACATTTTCTGTTTCCATTTGCAGAAGAAAAATAAAACTATCTAAACATCTAATCTACTAACATGCATATGTTCAACCTTGCAAAGAGCAACGGATAAAACTGTGCAAAGGTTGTGTAATGATTCTGCATTATGTTTGAATTTGACTTTTTTGTTGTTTCATTTCCTTCCTCTGTCGTACCAGTGTCTTATCGTTATGATACTTTTCTTGGAGCTCGGTTCTGATCTCTGCTCCTGCTCCTTTCATTCACCTCACATGAAGAGTGTTCCCGTCAGGTCCAGAGGCTGCTTCCTGTAGCTCCAAACTGAGAGTCAGTGGGGTCTAGTTCATCCCCTGGACAACTTTGACACTGCGACAGTTCTCTACTAGTGAATGATGAGGGGGTTTCTTTCTCACTGAAGCAAAACATAATAAAAACGCAATTCAACTCAAAACACGCTTTAAACACCAATCGTGTCATTTTCCCCTTTACTTGTGTCAGTAGCATAACCCTAAGGGTGACAGTGTCTGTGTCAGGGTAAAAATAGTTTTAACACATTCCAGGAAACACAATAACTTAACCTGTGTGTTGACAGAGCATGAAAAGAGAGAGAGAGGGAGAGAGAGAGCGGGAGAGAGTGAGGAAGATGATGAGAGAGGAAGAGAGAGAAAGTGAGAAGAGAATGAGAAAAAAAGACAAAGAAAGAGATTGAGCTGGAAGAAAGAGAGAGAATGAGAGAGAGTGACAGTAAATACTGTGTGACCTTGTATTCTGGGGCATACTGATGGATTAGGGGGTAACAGACTCTGGGGTCCCTTTTTCTTGTGGAAGGTCAGAGTACAGTTGCATCAAGAATGAAGAGTGCCATGGAGATGGTAAACAAACAAGAAAGACAACAAGAAACAACAAATCAGAGGTTAATCAACGAAGTTCAAATTTAAAAAGAGGTTAAAGAAGTACAGTAGTTACACAACAACCTTATGTCAGCCGTGATGTTCGAGATCAGTCTTCAGGAGCCAGGAGGACACTTCGTTTTGTTTATGACCAAACAGCTGCTGTGTCTTTCACGCTACTTCTGTTGAACTGGTTTTACATTAGAGTGAGTTCACAAATGTTAAACACCCGAAAATGATCCAGAAAACTTGATTAGTTTCTTGTGTGATCATGTGCCTGAGGCTGTGTGAGGGTATTGTATACAATGGTGACCCCTGGAAGGTGGGGGATGGGGGGGGGGGGATCACCTGTCTGTCTGTCAACACCTGGTTGGGGATGTTTATACTGAGGAAGCTCGCCCACCCACTCTGAGCCAATCACAACAGAGTCTGATACAGGAAATCACAAAACATGAGTGAGAAGAGTCAGGAAGGAAGGAGGTTTGGGGGTAGGGGATGGACAGGATGGGAAGCCATAGTGAGAGTGAGATGTGCCATGTGTGTTCCAGAGTTTAGGTCAAATCAGGTTATGTATGGGGATGACAGGATCCTAGCCATCATACCGTTCTCCAACTCTGATCCATAATCAGATTGTATCTAATGCTAATAAGATCCATCAAACTCCTTTCTCTTCCGGATCCAGGATCACAGTAGTTCTCGATCCACAATGTTGTGGTGTAAACTCCAAAAATGAAATGTTCGATTTACTTACAGTTTTCACAATTGTTAACACACAAAAAGCAAAAGATTTGGCACAATTTTCACAACCTTCACTTCATGTACCAATGTTCGACCCAATTTGGCATTACTTCGCACTCCCTTATCTGCTTTAGACTGACTTTCCTCATTTACACACTGATGTCAATTACGAATACAAAACACTACACACAATGTTCAGTTGATGCACACACTTCTCAAGTAAAATCTGGTGGTTTGAGCATGAGGGAGGCTGGCCAGAGGGTCCAACCTAATCTCAGCTGCTTCACAGTTTCTGCCATCATTAGAATCTTCAGGATGGAGAACAGGTACGAAATCTATTTGCCTTGTGTGCTGTACAGTGTTGGGAACGTTACCAAAAATGAGTAATTAGTTACAGTTACTAGTTACTTATTTCAGAAGTAACTGCATTACTTTACTAGTTACTGCATATACAAATTATTAGTTACAAGGGAAAGTAACGCTTGCGTTACTTTTAATTCCTGCTTCTATTATCAAATTAACGCACACAGACAGTTATAATATTTTAGTGTTGCAGTGGCACAGTGTGGGACAAGACAACTGTAAAATGTTATATCATTGTATGTTGCTAATTAGTTGCCTGAAGGCAACGGACTCAACCGTTGACATAGGTCGCATGTCACTTGACAACATACCTGGCAATCAGTCTGTTTAGTTCTGCCTGGCTTAGAGACTGGAAATACTTCTGTTTAAAATCAAGCCTCGGCTGTTTTGATGAAGTGGCTCCGACTGCTTGATCAGCGGAGCTAGCACTGGGTTCTTTTACGATTAGCTTTGTAGAAGCGTGTTGTTTTACTAGGTGCTTGTGAAGATTATAATTACTATTCTTCGCAGTGGATAAAGTTCTCACACCTGCACACAAACTACAACTAACCAGTAGGCCTATATTTTTATCCTTGATCTGGACAAGGGAAAAATAATGTCAATATTTCCATGACAAAAAGCTTGCATTGTCCGAGTTGTCGGCCATTGTGTGAGCTAGTCTAAAATGCGGATTGATTCATTCATACACTGCATCGTCGTAAACTTGTTTAAATTAGATTAAAAACAGGAAATTGGGGAATTCATGCAAGAAAAAAGTAACGAGTAACGAGCCCATTTAAATTTCAGTAATGTAACTGCGTTATTTAATTGAAAAAAGTAATTAGTTACATTACTAGTTACCGCCAAAAGTAGTGAAGTTACAATAACGCATTACTGGTGCTGTAATACTGCATATCAATAGAATGAAGTGTGCTCACAGTATTTGTATTTTGCAGGACTGAAAGAGAACCACACCGTGGAGGAAGTACACACACTTTCACAGCCGAACAGGAGACTGAAATTGGAAATATGGTTCATGAGAACAACGCTATCACACTCCGACAAATACAAACTAGGATCCTGGCCGACCATGCTACATTCAGTAACATCCAGACCGTCAGCCTGTTCTCTGTGTGTACTGAAATAAAACTTTTTTTTGCTGCATATTTGTTTTATGTTGACTATGAAACTATGTTGACTATGTTTGACTATGAAAAAAGTAGGCCTACACTGAGACATTTTACAAAATGAGAAATGGCTCATTCTCCGGAAGTCATTGTCATTCATATGGTGTGTTCCATTTCAATAATTGTTTTCAATTTTGTACTACAGTGTGCTGTGAATGCTTGGTAGTATGCAGCAAATTGCAAATCGTTGTGTGTACTCTTATGAATGTTGTGTGTGTCATTTGAAAATATGGTTGCGTGTACCAAATGAGAACACGGGTTCCATTTTGTGAACAGGTAAGAGATTTGATGGCAAAGAGTAATCTTGCAAAGGGAGTGTCAGGTTTCGCATTTTGTGTGTGAGGTTTTCAGTTTTGTGTGTGCAGTTTTGAGAAAGGCGTTATTGTTTTGAGAAACGTGTGTTAAAAATTGTGAAAAACTGTAAAAACTTCATGTCAAGTGGTTTTACACAGCTGTGTTAGCTAATTTGAAAACAACAATTGAGTACCAATGAGTGCATATTATTACATCAAAAGCTTTTAAATAATGTAAACGTTTTTTGATCAATCCAACATTACATTTTTGGGGGCTGGTGTTTCTCTGTACAGTTCTGTACACTAACAGAGCAGGCTCCAAGTCAGGTCAATGGCCACACACAATCCCCCAAGTCCCGCCCAGAAGATACCTCCTCTGTGTTTGCGATTTCACAATTTAAGGTACGTTTACACATTTATGGGGCACACAGGCCAGATGTAACATGCCCCAGAGAGAGAGAGAGAGAGAGAGAGAGAGAGAGAGAGAGAGAGACAAAGAAAGAGAGACAGAACGAGAGACAGAGAGGAAAAGAAAGAGACTGGGTTATGGGATATAATAAGAAACAGATTTAGTATTCTCATTATTATAAACCGGAGAAAACTGGACCTGATGTTGAGCAGAACAACCTCTATATAACCTCCCCTCATCGAACATACTCAGAAGACCAGTAGGAGAGAATCTTCCATAAAATGTCCACCCCCACACTCTCCCACAACTATGCTGGAGCTGCAGAACACAAACCATCTCCCATCAGATTCCCATCAGATTTCCATAAGGTTTCACTCATTGAGGTAAATGAAGACATTTTGTAATCCTAAACCAGGTAAATGTTCTCTGTCTGTCTCCATGGCTCCTCTTGGCAGCCAAGTGGACAGCAGTGGCAGGAGATATTCAGTCTTCACTGTGGTTTACAGTTTCTTTGCCAAAGTCCAGCTCACCTCACAGAGGCATGCATGATGTGTACCAGGCAGTATCAGTTCATATATCAGCCTAAAATCTTCATTTGTTTACAATATTTAAATGTAATCTTCAGAGCTTTAGCAGTGATCCAAGGCTGATGCTGAATATTTTGTGTGAATGACCAGTGTGCGTCCTTAAAGACATGAGAGAGGAGGAGGTGTAGGGGGTCTGGAGGAGAGAAGAGGTGCAGGGGGGTCTGGGTGAGAGCGGAGGAGGTGTTGTGGGGGGTCTGGGTAGAGAGGAGAAGGTGTAGTGGGGTCTGGGGGATCTGTGTCTGTGCCAGTGTTGGGGTAGTTACTCAAAAAAAGTACTAGATTACACATTACTAGTTACTTTCAAAAAAAGTAATGCTTTACTTTACTAGATTACTCACTAGAGGTGGAACAATACATGTATTCGTACCGAACCGTACGGTACGGGCGTCACGGTTCAGTGCATGAAATTACACGGAGAATACACGGTATAAAAATAAATAAACTTGCGTGCAAATTAATTAATGTAATGCGGAACTACTGTTAGATACTCGTGTTCTTTCGGGACATCTAATCTGTAACTCTGAAGCTCTGATTGGCGCCGCCGTAAGTCAGAGATAGCTAGCTAGCAGCACTAAGGACGAGTATGGCGAGTGGTGGCGACCCACGAGAGATAGAGGACCCGCCGGCTGTTTTAACCCTTGTGTTATCTTCGGGACATTCTGACCCATCAGTCATTGTGACCCACCGTCGTATTGCGACAACTTTACCACATACAAAAACAAAGTAAAGCATTTTCTTTTAACCGTTGGGCTGTCTCAGACCACCTACATTGCAAAGGTTAAAAGAAAATTATTTTTATTCGTTTTTGTATTGGGTAAAATTGGGTAAACACAGCAATGGTTCGTTATGAACCTTTGGGTCATGTGACCCGAAGGCAGCACGAGGGTTAAGATTGCAAGTTTGGGAAAACTTCGGTTTCCCATTCAGTTACAGTAGTACAGGCGAGAGAGTGGTGGATAAGACGAGCACTGTGTGTCGGCGTGGTTCAACAGGTATGGGCAGTGACGTGCAGTCTGGGTAGGCAAGGTAGGCACAGCCTACCCTGCCAAAATTCAAATGTAAACATTTTTATTAAATCACTTTATTTAATAAACTTGTATTTGTATTTTTACTGTTTATTCTTGTGATTTATATATGCAATAAGTACAGTGGCCGACATGTGCAAACGCGCTGCAAATTAAGAAAACACATGCAAATAGACAAAACACAAGCAAATTAAGAAAACATCTTCATGAATTTAGGGAGTAGGGAGAATGGGGGAATTTGGCTGTAGGGAGTCAGGTGGCTGAGCGGTTAAGGAGTCGGACTTGTAATCTGAAGGTTACCGATTCGATTCCCGGCTGTGCAAAATGACGTTGTGTCCTTGGGCAAGGCACTTCACCCTACTTGCCTCAGGGGGGAATGTCCCTGTACTTACTGTAAGTCGCTCTGGATAAGAGCGTCTGCTAAATGACTAAATGTAAATTTGACAACACATGCGCAGCATTCAGCCAACGCGCTGCAAATACACACAACACAACCAAATACATAAACGCGCTGCATATGAGAAGTTTGTTTTGGAAATGGGACCAAAATCGAAGTTGCTCTTTTGAAAAACTGTAAAAGAGGAGGGCCACATGTAAAAATGAATACTAACCTTTTTATGTCGCCTCTTTACTTCGATGTTGGTCCAAACTTCTCATATGCTCTCTCTCTTTTGCTCCGTGGGGCTGAAAATCAAGCTGTTCCACTTAGCGCTCCACCTAGAGGCCTGGGGGGTATTCGTCGTAGCTTGCTAAGCGGTTTAGCGAGCAAATTTCCAGGCTAAGATAAAAAACGCCCCTCTTTTTGGTTCGTGGAAGCAACTTTCGATAAATCACCATAGTAACATATCAATTAGCACTAGTGATGGGCATTCCGGCTCTTTTTCGTGAGCCGGCTCGTATGGCTCAGCTCACTAAAAAGAGCCGGCTCTTTTGGCTCCCTAACGGCTCTTTAAAAAATACATGTTTTAACTATGAATTTGACTATGATAGGTGTGAAAACAATTTGATTAAATTATGAAATGAAATCATACTCGACCGTAACCACATATCTTTAAAAATGCATTGATTTGTCATGGCTCTCCTCCGAGTTTTGACTACTCTAACTGTGTGAGTTGGCTCGGCCCTCCCTCATGCAGGATTGACAGGAACAGACGATGATCGTGTGCGCCTTTAAGCCTACAAGTATTTTTTCGTTGTTCTTTGAATTAGTCAATTATTTTAAATACAATTAAAATTCATTATTTCATAATCATTTAGTTTTTATAGGCTGTATTAATCTATTAAAAATAGAGTCGGCTCTTCAGATATGCGAGCCAGCTCCCGACGTTCACCTTCAAGAGCCGGCTCTTAGAGCCGGATCGTTCGCGAACGACCCATCACTAATTAGCACTAACCTGCTCCAGAGCAGGCTAACGTAAGTGTAACTGGATAAGTTTGCCACACCCCAGGAAAATAACATGGCAGCTCCCTTTTTGAGGGACCCAGTTGACCAAGGAGCTATATTTTAGTTTGATTAGCTTTCCATACCAATAGAGTTCTTCGCGATTGCCAAGATCCTTTATTTCACACGGATGAGTTCTTGTTTGAGCGATATCGATTCAGCCTACAAGGACTCATTTATTTGCAAGACCTTCTCGGGCCGTACATTACAAATATCACACGCCGCAGAAAGCTTTATGCTTTATTATGAGCTTATGCTGCTGTATGTGAATATGTAACGCTATGTTTTACGAAATGTCTTGTCTTATCTGCTGTGCTTTTTATATGTTTCACTGTGGGAGAGTGGGAAACGTCATATCGATTCCTTTTTATGTCTTGACATGTGAAGAAATTGACAATAAAGCTACTTGAAACTCTAACTGTTCTTCAGACTGCATAGCCTTGAGGTTTTTTGCGTCAGGTAGGCTATAGGCTAAATTTTTATACAGTATAGGCGATACAGAAAACATTGGCAAAGCCGCAGCATGCGTTGCTGTAAGAAAAGTGTACTTGGCGCTTAACCAGCTGATGAATCAATTCATCATATTCCCTGGCCATGTCCCAGTCAATGAAATCAAAGAGGGATTTACACATAGGCCTACATGCATATACACATATTTAGTACATGATATAAGCGCAGTAGCCTACATATATCCTCATAATTGTCTATGAATTCGTATCAATTAGATACTCTTTGGCCTTGTTTTTATCTAGCCTACTTATTCTGAAAGAGTTGAGATCATTATTTTCGCTAGCAAGATCTCATTCGGTTATTAATTTCCATTAAACCTATACCAGCAGGCACATTTAAAGAAATGTGATCTAATTGATTGGGGTAATGAGGCACTTAAGATGAGCCTATACATTTCCCCAAAACTTTCGCATTTAGCTTATCGGCAATTTTTTGCCAAGCTGCTTGTCTTGCTCTGGCAGCGGTGGCCGTGTTTGACTTAGCCATGATAATATGCTTATTGTCTTCGTAGAGACTCATTATAATAGTTTGCTCGGATGGCGAGAATAGCCTATCACCGCTCTCTCTTTCGTCTTTTCCGCCATCATACCGTTAGAAAATCACGGTTTTGGTGATCGACCTTTACTGCCTTTTGAAGTAGGACGTGCACGTGCAATTTCCCTGATAAGTTTAGCCTGATTGAAATTAACCACATGATTTGGATGCTGATCAGCCGTTGAAGAACCAATATTTGCTGTTCTCACTCATCTCGCTAATGTTAAGGGGCTAAAGGGACAATTTATTAACTTAGCTTCAACCCTTACGACGAACGGGGCCCTGGTCAACTTCCGTTGTGAAAACTGGATGCAGCGTTTTTGGTTTACGTGCTTTCGTTTTTGCAACGCGTTTATGTATTTGCAGCGTTTTTGGTTTGCGTGCATTCGTTTTTGCAATGCGTTTATGTATTTGCAGCGTTTTTGGTTTGTGTGCTTTCGTTTTTGCAACGCGTTTATGTATTTGCAGCGCGTTTATGTATTTGGTTGTGTTGTGTGTATTTGCAGCGCGTTTGCTGAATGCTGCGCCTGTGTTGTCAAATTCATGAAGATGTTTTCTTAATTTGCTTGTGTTTTGTCTATTTGCATGTGTTTCCTTAATTTGCAGTGCGTTTGAACATCTCGGCCACCGTAAATATGTGTGTTATTGCAATTGTTTAGACATTACGATGACGAATGTAGCAGTTACACATACTCAAATACAAAAAAAATTGTAGAATAAGTGCTTTCACTGTCCATTCACTGCGGACGACAAGCGAAAAACTCACTTGCGCACTTCGATCCTGTATTCTTCAACATGTACAGTACCAGTCAAAAGTTTGGACACATTTTCCCATTTACATTTACATTGTCATTTAGCAGACGCTCTTCTCCAGAGCGACTTACAGTAAGTACAGGGACATTCCCCCGAGGCAAGTAGGGTTAAGTGCCTTGCCCAAGGACACAACATCATTTGTCACAGCCGGGAATCGAACCCGACTCCCTAACCGCTCAGCCACCTGACTCCCATTTAAGTGTCTAGCCTCTTACTGACATCACCGCACATCACTGGTTATGGGGTATGTGACTGGAAATACATCTAACATGCTAAGCATATAACGCATCTGGCGTGTGCTAAATGACTAAAAATATCCAACGCCATCACCCAGGTGTGCCAATCACTGGAACGAGACCAATTTTTTTTTTCAACTTCTCCCTACAGTGCTTAACCAGCCATTAGATACACATACAAATAGGGCCAAATAAATTACAGACGCAATCGGAATTTACATGTCATCTTCAATGCGCCGTATTCACTCATAGAGGAACCTGGTTTGTTTTGCTTTTCCCTCTGTTTTACCGAACTCGTACCGAACCGTGATGTCTGAACCGGGTATGAACCGAACCGTGACTTCAGTGTACCGTTCCACCCCTATTACTCACTGCTGAAAGTAACTAGTTACACTACTAGTTACATTACTTTTGGATTACTCCGTGACATCACCTGAGATGCACTTGCCAAATAACAATATATATGCCCAAATCAACTGATACTTGAGGACAGATCTCTCTTTTATTCTTTTTAATACCACAAAGCTGACAAAGTTGTGAACATCAACCTAAAAGTTGTCAAGCATAACAAGGCTACAGTACTGGCAGTAATCAAAATGTCTCATAATAAAATAATGCTTAAAACTTTAAATGGCAAAATTTCCTCTACTATATATGCTGCTACAAGCTGTTTATCTCTGCTTTGGTAACCTGCTGATGTTGAAAGGCAACGGCAACCTTTTATCGGCATCAGTGTCACTCAGGGTTCGGGGATCCTCAGCTATAGTCTTGAGTTAGCATGTTGCCGTTGAAGATGCTTTGACAGATTAGAGGTTGTGTTCGCGGCGGTGGAGAGGTGTTTTTTGCGTGGGCACAATGTTCATTGTACAGTTACGTTTTTGTCCTTTTGCGCAACTGATAGACCAATTTGCACCCTACGTCACACGACTGTCAAGCAGGCTCAACTGCGCATGTCGGTTGCAAAAGACGAACTTCTCCCGGGTATAATACACTTGGAGTGTCGATCAGATCATCATATATCTCTGGCCACTGGATTGCAGGGCTTAACATAAACTTTTTGAGGCACTTGTCCTTTCGACAAGTACATTTACGTTTCACTTTTCCATGCACAAAAGTCCCTTGACCCCAGGGCTGGACTGGGAGAAAAAATATGCCCTGGCATTTTTGGCCCAGGCGGCCCACTCCCACCGTGACTGGTCAGACACATTCCTTGCAGACAGTCCTTAAAATATGGGTGCATTCTATAATATGAGTTGCCTAGTGTTCTGCGTTCATGTGATAGTTTTTGAACCTTCAAGGAGGGTCTCAAGACTTATCTGTCAATCTTACACTTAAATAATTAATTAATTCTTAGAGTTATGATTTGTATATGGTATAAAAAAATATATATACATATTGATATTTGATATTGTATTGTGATTATTACTATTTTGCTTAATATTGGCTTAGCAACTTTTAAAACTGTTTACTGTTAATTCAACCCTTGTGTTATCTTCGGGTCATTCTGACCCATCAGTCATTGTGACCCACCGTCGTATTGCGACAACTTTACCGCATACAAAAACAAAGTGAAGCATTTTCTTTTAACCGTTGGGCTGTCGCAGACCCCCCACATTGCGAAGGTAAAAAAATTTGCAATTCAGTGCCGAACAAAGTTTCAGCCGTCTACGTCTCATTAAAGGCTTATATATGCTTCTGCGTTTTTCGAAAAACGGACACATGGGAACGCCCTCTTCTCCGAGGAACGCCCTCGGAGAGCCCCGGAGAGCTCGACGTGCACCTCCTGAATTTTCTAACTATCCGTCGTGAGCGACGGAGAGCTACGGACAATCTGTGATTGGTCAGTATTAAGAATCGCTTGCGTCAGGGGCGGGGGCGGGGTTGCCGGGATAAACAGGACGAACCTTTGACCGCCATTGCTGTAAGTTTTCACAATTCATATTTCAGCTAAACAGTACATGTAAATCAGCATCTGAATTAAAATGTGACGAGAAATTGGCAGTGTAGTTGCTGAAAATTTGCGTATCTTATTGATGAAACGGCTAATTTGTAAATTTGCTCCATTTACGGATGGGCGGGCGCACGGATACGGACGGATAGACTGCGTTTATGGTTCTCCGTAGGCTGTGGGTGCTGAAAACAATTCACCGCCAGAAGAGTAGGTGGCGCAACGTTTTTTTGTAAATCGTCGTGGAGTGTTTATTTACCTAGGTTATTGAGAAGTCGGAGCAAATTTACAAATTAGACGTTTCATCAATAAAATACGCACATTTTCAGCAACTACACTGCCCATTTCTCGTCACATTTTAATTCAGATGCTGAATTGTAAGGCTGTCACATTGGCACAGAAAGAGAGTGAGAGAAAGAGACAGAGAAAGACAAAGGGTTCCTTTAGAGTAAGATCCTAAAAGACAGAAATGACTCCCTCACATCCTCAATATGATCTCAGCTCTCTAGGGGCACACAGCCATACAGTCAGGCCCAGAGACACTGCAGACATACAATCAATCAAATCCAGGATGTCATGGACAGTCAGTGGGCACTGACAATAACAGCCACTATACAGATAAACATGACCTCAGCAGCCTGCCGCCTGCCTGCCTGCCTGCCTGTCTGTCTGTTTGTCTCTCTGCCTGCCTGCCTATTGATCTATCTATCTATTTACTTGTCTATCAGTCTGTCTGCTTACAAAATATTTCTGGTTACCCAGCTTCTGCTACTGGTTTACCATATGTTTCGCCTTTGTCTGGTGTACACTCTAGACTTCCATATACCAGAAGAATAGGCACTAGACACTTCCTGTTCCCAGTCCAACCAGGGACATCAGGGGAGCCATTTAGTCTCGTCTGCTCATGGTTTACTGTCTCTGGCAGGCTGGGCCCTCCTGAGATGAACCATCTTAATTTCTAAAGAATTCAAAGGAAAGATTCCTGTGCTGTTTTACAGTAACAACAATTACTTCACTGGTGCATTACACAATTGAGTGTATTTGGTTTTGCTGGGTTACAGGACAATGTGATGTTAAGAGGATGCACCATCCTAAAGCAGGCTTGTAACCTTCCAACACCATGGGGGAACATTGAGTACTGAGGTTTACAATGGGACTTTAGCATCACCTGTACCTCACCCATTGCAGTAGACATACAGTAGACACCCCCCCCCCCCCTCCTTGTCATGTACAATCCCTGTTTGTCTTGTGTACAGAGTTCTGGTTTGGAAACAAGAGTAATGTGTGTCTGGCTGTGTGTTTGTCCTAAGCATAATGAGGACCATGTGGGCCATCCTGGAAAGAAAGCTACACACACACACACACATGCACACAAACATACACTCATAGATGCACACACTCTCTCTCTCTCACACACACACACACACACGCATGCAGACTACTGCTCACCAGGGCACACACATTAGGTTTATGGGCATAATTACATGTTTCCAGTAAAGCTGAGTGATAGAGCTCAATGAGAGGAATTATCAGAGCTGATATACGCTGATTCAGGGACCACACAGCTGTACAGACATCATTATCATCACTCACACACAAATATGCATGCACACACAAAAATACATACAAGCACATACACACACACACGGACATGGACACACATGCAAACTCTTTTGCGCTCTTCTGTCCAGTTTTGTGGTCCTTGGGGTGCTGTTCACTGTGCTTGTCCCCACATACAGCCTGCAATCAGTTGTATATCAACTGAGAGAATATGAAAGCTGCCTGAGAGCTGTTCACCTCTGGGCCAGAGAGGCGGCCGGACAGAGACAGATCATAAGTCAGTAGCCTTGCCCCCCTGGGAGGAAGCAGGGACCTTGGCAGACACACTCTGATCCTGCAGCTCTCACTCCTCACTAGGAACACACAGAAGAACACAGCTCTCCAACAACTGGTTCAGATGAGGGACTGACATTCTCTCTTTCTCTTTGTTTTCTCTCCTTCTCCATCTCTATTGCTCTCTCTTTTACTCCATCTCTTGCTAATTGCCCTTTCTCCGCTATCGTTAACGCTCTCTCTTTCTTTCTTTCTTTCTGTCTCTCCCTATCCCTGCCCTCCAGTATGTCTGGCTACAGACAGCACCATATTAGCTTTCTCCCCCAGTGTTGTCTGGGTGTCATGGCCGCCAACATGTATCAAAGATTCAGCCCTGATCCCACTGGTGTGGTTTCTAGCTAAACAGGAGTGGGGTCTAATAAGCCATGTCTGCAAACAAAACACATTCATCAGTCAGACTCAGAGCCACACACATACATACACACAAACACATGCACACACTTACACACCAATTTAGGGTTTCTGCATTGTTTGAAAAATGTCACTGTCCAAGATGAGCAAAGTGTTGATTCTCTATGATGTGGTTTTGTATGAGGGTGCTTCTGTGTGTGCTTGTGTGTTTGCATGCTTGTGCATGTGTGCCTGTGTGTGCGAGTGGGTGTGTTTGTGTGTGTGTATGTGTGTGTGCAGATAGGTATGTACTGTACGTAGGGTCAGCTGTGTGTAAGCAGCTGGGATGAGTGGAGCTGACCCAGTCATGTTGACAACGAGTCTGATCAGAAGCAGACTTACACACATACAGATCCACAGACACAGAATCCAGCCACAGAACCCAGGATGAAACTGACCCTGGCTGTGTGAATTACTGCAGGCTGCTTAGAGTCTCTATCTCTGTTCCAGTAAAGGGCTGGTACGCTGTAAAAAATCATAACTCATTCACAGAGTAGCTATACAGTTCCAGGGCCAGGATCTGGGCCATTAAGGTCTAGACTTCACAGTAGAATCCTCACTGAGTTCAAGGCTCTGTTTCAAATAGTGAGAACACACACCCACACAAACACACACACACCCACACAAATACACACACACACACCTGCTGTTTGACTAAATCACTGCCAGATGCGTCATACATGTTATACGGTAGTGGTCTGATGCACTCGGATGAAAATCTAATCCACCCCTGTAATAACTATCAGACACACACACACACACATTGTGAGTCTGACCAGAGAAACACACGCGTGACACATTACTGTACTACTCCGTATGACCTCATAGCTCACACACAGACCAAGCCCATTTTAATATAAGTTGCTAAGAGACACACTGTAATGATATAACCAGAATTCTGTCAACTCTCAGTCCACCAACTCACATATTCACATCATATATTATTCTAACAACCCCTTCCCTGCCAGGCAGACAGTGGGTTCAATCATGATAGTGAGGAGAGAGTTAGCAGATTATATTTTGTTTACAAAGAAGATGATGTGACATGAGACATTTGAATGTCTTCTTCATGTTTCTGCTCACAAGACATACATTTAAACAAACTTTTCTTAAATGCTAATTCAGTTGTTTCAAAAAATCAAATAATTGTATTAAAAATGTATTTTTACCCCCATTTTATCACCATAAAGTGTGTGTGAGAGTGTGTGAGTGTTTATGAGTGAGTGAGTGAGTGAATGAATGACTGAAGAATGTGTATTTGTGTGAGTGTGTGAGGGACATTTTTGGAGCCCAAAGTGTGTGTAGACCTATAGCTCTCATTTCCTCTCCATAAATCTACTTCCCGTTGTTGTTCCAGTGTCAGGGACATAGAAGATCCCACTGCCCCAGATTTCTCACCACACCACTTCTCCACGGTGAAGCTAACACTGTACCCCAGCACGCAGTAAATTCACAGCTACACCCCTGTCTGCACAGAGATTGGATTCATCATCACACACGCCACAAGCAGGAGAACACAGACACACATACATGTGTACACACACACAGGTGCACACACCTCTAAAACACACACAAACACATGTACACAGATGCACACACACCTCCACACAGACACGTGCACACACACCTCCACACAAACACATGCACATAGACACACATGTACACATACCTCCACACATACACATGCATACACATACATCTATGGTCCACACACAGACATACAACACACACACAAGCACATGTACACAGATACACACACACCTCCACACTGACACGTGCACACACACCTCCACACAAACACATGCACATAGACACTCATGTACACACACCTCCACACATACGTCCACGCTCCACACACACACACATGCACACACACACAACACCACACATACACATGCACACACACATCCATGCGGCATCAAAGAAACCCCCTTTCTGTCACTCTATAAATCCTGAAGTCCCTGGACAGGCTTTCAGCTCTGTGCTCCTGAATAATGACCTGCAGACAACATGGCTATTTCCCAGTGTACCCACACCTCCCAAAACCCCCTCAATCATCTCACCTTACCATCTCTCCAGCATCTACTGCCTTCTCCCTTCCCCTCAGTCTCCCTCATTTACCCTGTACCTCCAGCCCTTTCAGGGAGGAACGCGAGATGGGGAGGTAGAGAAATATAAGATAAGAGTAAAGGAGGACAAGAACAAGCCCGATTCTATCCCACTTTAGTAGGGGGGGCAATGAGACATTGGGGGGTGGGGGGGGGTTACATTTTAGCAGTTTAAGGCTTCAATTTAGTGCAATCTGAGAGAAACTTTGATTCACTAAAACCAGTGAGGTCAACAGATCAAGCTAGCAAACCTGACACGAGTGCTGCTGCAGCTGTGAGTGTTAGCAGGATGTGATACGGAAGCAAATTGCTCCTCACGTCTGAAGACGTATTAAATAATACCCAATTGCTCTGAAAGTGCCAAGTCAATGAAAGGAATAGTTAAGATGAGTTCAAGACAACTTCAAGACGAAATCAATGTATTTATTACACAAATGTAAGGTGCAGGTGTCTGTTACTCTCAAGTCAACTATCACAGAAGACTGGACAAATGAATACAGGAAATAAAGGGAGTTAAATAGTATCACAATATGGGAGGATACCAGATGATTAACATTGCCTTTGCAGGCACTGAAAAAGGACACTGTATGCCATATAGCTTTTGTTTAGGTCTTGAGATAGGGCTCCTAGAAATGGCCTTGTCACTCCTTCTATTTTCCTCATTCAAAGTGGCATGGCATTATACACTTTGGCAATATTGTGACCTCTTGACTTACATCAGCGACACAGGCCTTTCATAGTCACACCTTACAAAGACACAACTTATGGCTATGCAGGCATAATAAAACAGAATAATAACAGTTTATCAATGATACAAGAAACATAATTAACAGATAGGCATATTTTCTCCTGTACATAACCAAGGGTTATGGGCTCATGAGCTTAATATTGTGTGGTATAGATCAAACATTGTTTATTATATTCAGAACATTTCAAACAGTATAGAAATAATAAAGTAATCATTATCTTTAATTGTTGTTAACTGATCAATGGTTTAAGGACAGACCTCTTCACGTCCAACAGCCTACAATCCAACAACACCCCCTCTCCCAAAAATCAATAGAAAAAAACTAAAACAAATCGGAATGCAAATTAATTTTCAAACAAAGAATGTTAAATGCAATAACTCTTTTCTCCTTGTTTCGCTCAAAGACTCAAAACACAATTTAGCTAGCTAACCACCATACGTGACATGAGGCTGTCAACTGTCCAGAAACTTCGCAGCGCACCTCACTTGCTGCTGTCCTTGACTTTTATACCACTCAACTCAAAATTTTGCAAAAAGTATTCTTTTTAATAAAACATTTTTATGATTGGCTGAGCTGAAATAGACAAAATACAGTGCAAAGAAAATGAAGGAAACTGATTTTATTCCTTAATTTTAGAACCGGGCACGGCAAGAAAGGAAGGGTATGGGAAATGGTGGGGCTGGGGGAAAGGTTGGGGGAGGTAGAGAGATAAAGAAAGGACAGGAGTAAAGATGACAGCAATAGGAGAGAAAAAATGGGGGATGAAGAGGACGATAATAGGTAGAGGGGGAAAAGAAAGACAGTAGTAAAGGGAGGAGACTAAGGGCAGATGGGAGAAAGGTGGAGAGGGAGGGAAAGGAAAGACAGATCTAAGGGGATGTGGTGGAAAGGTGAGGTTTGGATGTTGGGATTGGTGTAGGATGTGTGATTGTGTGTGTGGAAGGCAGGGTGAGGTGTTCAGTGACAAGGTCAGTGTCCAGCAGGGTAAAGCAGAGCTGTCCTGGGAGGTGTTATAGAGACTGTGCAACAACCCTAACAATAACGTAATAATAATGTATTCAATTAGTAAACATTTTTATCCAAACAAAGTACTGGGAGGATTCAAATCTACAGCTCTTGATCTACAGACAAATGCTCCACCACTGAGCTATGACTACCCTTTACTCAGTCCATAATTCAGGGCTTCAAGCGAGGATACAAACACACTGGTGTTGAAGCAATGATCTGACTATGGATGTTTAGATGGCTGCTCAGTTCTGGAAAAATGTGTGCCACAATCAGTAAATATGGAGAGTCTAGTTTCCACAAGTTTACATGAGGGCGTCACAGTGCAATATCTCAATATAGATTTGTATATTTGGGGAACTTACAGTGTTTGGAAAGGCTGCAGCCTTTTGCACTGTCAAATCTGTGAAACATGGAGGTATTTTTTTAAATTAAAGCCACAGTTTATTTTCCTCTTAAATTGTAGAAAACATAATTGGAGAGGGAGACAAATTTTCTTTCTGACATTCCAAAAGTGGTCAACTAAGCAGTTTTAGGTACTAAGTTTGCCAAATCTTGAGACACACTTTCTTATGGTGCCAATGTAATTTGAGCTTGTGCGTAAACTATTCTTTGTTTGACATTGAAAGTGTTTTGGGCCTCAAACTTCAGGTCTAGTCAGAATTCCCTTCACTCCATCTGTGTTAATTCAGAAGTTAATCTGAAGTTAATCTAAAATCAACTGATACATTGATTTGAATGACAGATGGATGGATCCGCTCACATGTACTGAGCGGATGTAGTGCAGGAGGTGGTTTTCCACCGAAACCTGTAATTCTTTGTACTTTAGTGGCGTCTAGTGGACAAGATATTTCATTAACTGCGCAATGTATTTACACATTGGTTCCACTAGAAGGAGCCATGCAAACAGTGTGCAGAGTGGACCGCGTCTGTCTTCTTTGGTTATCTCCGAAACACGGTAGTAAGAAATGGATGGAGTCTGTCCTGACATGTTTTGTAACTGAGATTTTGGTAAGCATCTTGCCACGTAACTAGCTAGTATTACTTTATTTCAGAGATACAAACGACAAGTGTAGGAACTGTTTTTGAAGCTTTGCTAGTGTTGCTATGCCACTGTAAATTCCTGATAAAAACGTAGTTTTCTGTTACATTTGTGTCAGAATCGTAGTAGCATTAGCTAGCACGCTAGAAAGCTTTATAAGCACAATGACCAACAGTGGCTTGAGAGTTAGCATGATGCTACTGCTAGCCCAGATAGCTACAAACATACACAATCATAGCCTATATAGTCTCAAGCATTGCAAGCTATGCTTTTCCAATGACGCCTGTAATAATTTACGTTTATATTATATTTTGCCTCGCGTGATTTGTCTTCTGTGTGTCTGTATGTCAAACTGTCGCGTCGCTAGCTATACTAGCTAGCATGCCCATAGATGGTAGCGATGATCAGGCGCCCGCATCCAAATACAGCGCTGCATGCACCCTGGGAGATGCAAAGGAGGATGGGGCTGCCCAGGTCTCCATCCAGGGAACCAGCGGGGACTCTGAGCCTTCAGAAGCCTGCCCAAACGACACTGGACCAAGCGATAGCAGCAGTGGTATGTTTCTGGTATGAAGGGCTAGCTAACGTTAGACATCTGGTGCTGATGCCACTGTGGAAAAATGACACCCTTACATAATAAATGTTTAAGAAACAATAGTTTGAGAGTGGCATTATTAAATAGTAATGTTGATTCGCTATTAATTGTTTGTATCAATCATTGTTTGTATTAGCATTAATCAATCAGGGAGTAAACCCTCTTTTTTGATCCTAAGGTTGTAAAAGATCCAAGGCCCTGCTCCAGATTAACCGTCAGTGTATCCAGGCAGCAAGTGCCAGTTCTGGGGCTGCGGAACTGCAGGGCCTTGGCGTGGCGGTGTACGACCAGGATGTTCTGGAGCAGGGCGTGCTGCAGCAAGTGGACCAGGCCATCCAGGAGGCTGGTCAGGCTGCAGCCAAGGCAGAAGCCGAGAAGGAGTACCAGTCAGTCCTGGATGATGTCAGGTGAGGAGGAGAAGGTGGGAGCCTGAGGGTGGAGGCCAGGGAGCTGAGAACTGAGGCTTGAACTTGAAATGGGGGGGTATTCCAGAAAGCAGGTTCAACAAAAACTGAACCTAACCCTGAACTCTGAGTTGATTTACCCTAAAATAGGAAACTCCGAATATTTGGTTCCAGAAAAGCTGATTTTAATTTGTTGGATCAACTTGGAGTATGTCCACTCTGAGTTAAGCGTGGGCATGAAAACTATTGAAAGCCAACATCAATGGAGCTCTAATACTAGGATTCACCATGGCACCTGGCGACAAAAAAACGTTGTCTTACTTCAGCACACTTCAGATGGAAGTGTTAATACGTGTTTATGGTGAATCTGAGCACATATTCCGGAAAAAAGCAATACGGCTGTAGCAGCGTATGGCGTGGGAGACAATTGCTGGCTGAGTCAATGCATACATTTGAATGCAGTAGCCAGTCCATACATTGAACATTTAACCACACTTTCCATTAATATTACAGGTGAAACAGTGGTGGACTGAATAAAATAGCATGTTCAATGTTATATTAAATATAAAAACATATTACGAACAGGTAAGGCATATTTTGCTTAGGCCTGTGATTGTAGCCTATACGTCACCTTGGTTTTAATCAGATTGGACATGATACAAAGTAAATATCAGTTGGTGCCTATTTCAACTTGTAGAAGAAGTAACCCCTAACAGAATGCTTTTCATCACAGAATGATGATGATGATTAAGATGGTGAAGAGATGTTTGCTGCTACAGAAATGGATGCAAAGAAGCCTATGTATGGTAGCTACTGGTAGTTTTCTCCCCATGTACTTTTATTTACAGTTTTTTTTAGTAATTGTCAGTTACACTGACATAAAGAGAATAATGAATAGAGAAACAATTTGCACATTCTGAACCTGTTGGAACAGAGCATGGATGCTGTACGCAGTGAGATGTTAATGGCAGGTGAATTCTGCATGTGGAACTGTGAAATGTCATGTAATCTCATGATTCCCAGTAAATTAGTTGTGCAAACTGTATCTCATGAAGCAAGTGCCAAAAACTGACCAAGAGATTGTGTAGGCCTACTTAGGGCAGAAGAATAAAGGCTAATCTTGAAATAGATTTGCTGGAACAACAGTTACAGGAGGGTGCATGGTTACAGCTAAATATTGTTAATTGTAGGAACAGTAGCCAATATAAATACTCGTTGTTGATTTTCTATTTGTAGGCAATGAAGAAGACCAAACAAAATGTCAATGATTTGTTTTTATTTCAGTGCCAAAAAGCATTTGGTGGGTTCTGAGTGTACGTCCACGGTTTGTAACATTAGCGATGTAAGGTAGGGTGACCAGACGTCCTCTTTTACCAGGACATGTCCTCTTTTCGATGTCCCGCCGCCATGACGAAGGGTCCTCTTTTTCACAAACTAAAATCTGGTCACCCTATGTAAGGGCTGACAATGTTGCTAAAATAAATTACGGGGTGTGACGGGAAAAGTTAACTTAGGTATTCATCAGTGAATTAAAGCACATCGAATCGCGGTTTTACAATCCTCTCCCGACGTATAACTAAGCAAATTAAATTTAGTTCGAGATCGGACGGCTGAACCAGGAAAGGACACCCCATGTCTGTCAACTGTATCAGGCTCAAAGTGGGAGGGGATAGGTAGAAATGCAGAGTTTATGGAAAACATGCTAGCTAGTAGGTTAGTTTTACAGAGTAAGTTACCATGGACACTTACCAAAAGTTTTCGTTACCTCTCTCGAACGGAAAACCCAGTTTTCCTCATTCTAGGGTAATCCAACTCAGGGTTTTCACTAATCCCGCTTTCTGGAATACCCCCCTGGACACGAGTCTGTGGGTGGTGCTGACAGTAGGAACAAAGCAGTGTTGAGATGGACACATAGAGGTCTCATAAAGCTTTTGGCTTCACTTGACATGTTTTAGGTTAATCCGTATACTGCATGGATTAAATCAATATCCTTATGGTACAAGGTTAGATATGGTTTATAACCTGCTTATAACTTCTGCCTCTCTTGCTGCCTGGTTTGTGTTTCTCAGGTCATGCACTGCCGCTCTAAAGCACATCAACAAGATCATAGACCAGCTGACTCCCTTCGCTGCCTCCAGCAAGGACATCAGCAGGAAGGTGGAGTCCGTCAGACGCCAGAAAGAGAACAAGGTCAGAGGAGAATTACATAGTTATAGACTGATAGTAAAAGAGCTGGTTAAATAAATGTCTTGTCAACGTTGTTGTCTATATATGCAGGGATTGAAATTCCAACCATTTTGGTTGCATATGCTCCCGAAATTGTGTCTGTGCAACCTCAAATATATTTGGGAGCATTTGTGCTTGGGCAAATAATTATTATGGTGCAACCTGTTTTATTTTCTTTACAAAATGCTCGCTAATTAGCCAATACATGCCTGCTGTGAGCTGATACAGTGACCGGTCCACCGTTACATAACCAATTAAACATCATATTTTTGTTCCCAACTTGAATGCAGATTTTAGATTGGTTAATATTAGCTGTCAGTCACTACTTGTCACTATGCCCCGTTGTCACGTGACAAGGAGCTAACTAGCGAGCAAAATAAATCAATAACATAAAAATTGTATTTGTGCTGTTCCTTAATATTTGGCGGGTCATCCAAATTATTTGCTGGTGTTCCTAACATTTTAAAGTTGGGAGCACCAGTGCCACCAAGTAAAAAAGTACATTTCAAGCCCTGTCTTTGTAGACAAATAGTTGTTACAGAGATACTGTAAGGAGGATGTTAATAACAGCGATAATGATGTTGATGATAGTGGTAATGATAATGATGTTGGTAGTGATAATATTGATGGTAATGACCATGATGGGATGATGATGATGATCGTGATGAAGAGAACACATCTTCCCCGCTGTAGGAGAAGCAGCTGAGGAAGATCAGGGCCAAGCAGCGAAGGCTGCAGGCGGTGCTGGGAGGAGAGGATGCCCTCCGGGTGGAGGCTGAGCTACTGGCCGAGGACGATGGGGAGGAAGGTGACAGTGTGTCTGTGTACATAGAAGTGTGTGTGTGTGTACATAAGTGTGTGTGTGTATACATAGAAGTGTGTGTGTGTGTACATAAAAGTGCATGTGTGTACATGGACAAGCATGGGTTTATTTTAATAGAGGTCGTAGCAGTGACTTGTGTGTGGGTGTTTGTGTGTTGTTGGGTAAACATGAGTCTAGTTGTGAAGGAGGACAAAGACCTGGGTTTCAAGTAGTGAACTTAGAGTAAACCTGTTGTGTGCGTGTGCGTGTGTGTGTGTGTGTGCTTGCTTGTCCTTCCAGAGCCGGGCCCCTCCACCCTGGGAAGCATGCTGATGCCCTCCCAGGAGACCGAGTGGGAGGAGCTTATCCGGACCGGTCACATGACCCCGTTCGGGACAAGGATCCCTCCAAAGGAGGAGAAGAAGAAGGAACCCAGGAAGCTGATGCTGTCCGAGAACACCGGGTTCGACCTCTACCTGGCTGACCAAGCTCAGCTGGCCGAGCACAGGAAGAGACCCACGCCTCTGAAGAGGAAGAAGATGGCAGACGGCGGGAGGAAGACCAGCGGGCAGTCGGTGTTCTCCTCTTCCTCTTCGCTAAAAGACAAGCTTCAGAACCGCATGTGCAAGCTCCAGAGAAGTGCCTTAAGGGCCCACCCTAAGGCCAGGACCAAGGGGGAGCCCCTGCCGCCCAAGCCCAGGAGGAAGCAGCGTGTCGGAGGAGAGGAGACGGACAGCGAGGGGTCTGAGTACCTGCCCAGTGATGAGGGGATGGACCTTGAGAAAGAGGAGAGGGAGGCCGCGGAGGAAGGTTGGGGAGAGGAGGATGAGGATGGGTACAGCCTGAAGCCCTACAGGACAAAGAGTGATGGAAAAGGGAGGAAGAAGGGGAAGAATAAGAAGGAGGAGAGTGAGGAGGAGTATTGCCCCAGCAGCTCAGAGGAAGAGGAAGAAAACGGGAAAAAGGGACAGGAGAAGAAATTCAAAGATGACGGCGATATAGAGTTCTACAAACAGAGGATACGGTAACATACTGGCTTCTCTCTACCATCTCGCTTTCTGTCTGTCCATCTGTATGCCTGTCCCTCTCTCCGTTTGGCCTTCTCTGCATCTGTCCATCTCTCTGTCTCTCTCTGTTTGTCTCTCTCTCTGTCTCTCTCTGTCTGTCTCTCTCTGTCCTTCTTTTTCTAGTACTCATTGGTAACTTGTAGTCCTGACTAGGCAATTTGTCTGATCAACAGCCCAGCACTGGGATGAAGAATGAAAGGGAGAGAGGGGACAGACAGAAGTGGGTCGAGAGAGAACGGGCGGTCGGGGGGGGGGGGGGGAGGGGGGGGGAGGGGGGGTTGAGAAAAAGAGGCAAAGGGAGATGGCAGATATAGTCTGTGAATGAGAAGAAAAACACTGAGAATGAGAAGATGGACAAGACTGTATGAGAAGAGAAAACGTTGAGGGGGGAGGAAAATAAGTGGAGGTGGATGGTGGACAGGGAAAGTAGTAGTGAGAGAGTGAGAGAGTGAGAGAGAGTGTGTGTGTGTGTGTGTGTGTGGGGGGGGAGAAAAAGGGAAGGGGCGGGGGGAGGTGGGCAGAAAAGCGTAATTAACTGAACCAATGCTTAGTCTTGACTTAATTAGAGGCAGTGGTCTCCCAGGCCTTCCGGAGGACTAGTTTCAGCACAGGGTGACAGGACCGGCCCCAAATTAAGATGGATTCTTATCCGTTCCTCTCCACACCTTTCCTGGGAGCTCACACGACTAATTGTCTGTATCAATCTTCATTTGCTGTGTGACGACGTTGTTTCTAACTGCCCTCTCTACCCCTCTCCATTAAAACTGCTCTTCGATCCCACTCCTATCAAACACACTCTGCCCTGTATCTCCAACTGCTCTCAGAGAGCACTCAACCTGTCTATAGTTACTCTTCCCCTCGACTAGTCTAAAGCTGCTGTACCAGTCTGTAACTCAGCAGTCTATAGCTACTCTTCCAGTCTACCAGTCGATGGCTGGTCCACCTGTCTACCGGTCTATCGATATACCTGTCGACCGCTCTACCAGTCTGTAGTCACTATTTCAGTCTACCAGTTAATAGCTGCTCTACCAGTTTACTTCTCTACCAGTCTATAGTCACTTTACCAGTCTACAAGGCTACCAAACTATAGCAAATCTACTAGTTTATAGCTGTTCTACCTGTCCACCCCTGGTCTGCCAGTTGTGTGTACTGATTGTGTTGTGTTTTTGTACAGGAAATGGAAGAGGCAGCGGCTGAGAGAGAGGGAGGAGAGGAGAGAGAGAGGAGAGGAGGAGGAGGAGGACAGTGATGCAGAGTTTGATGAGGGGTTCAAAGTACCTGGTTTTCTCTGGAAAAAACTCTTCAAGTAAGCAACACACACACACCACACACACACTCCAGTCATAATCATAAACACAAAGTTTTCTGAGCTGAAGGAACGTGTACAAAACTTTATTTAGAGCCATTAATATTTCCCATTCACCTACAAGGTTAGTGTTGTGAATAAGTCATAAATAATCCATATCTGGTCAGATAACAGTGCTACCTTTGCACTGTAGCACAATAGGATGGTTGATTTTCAGGTGTGTGTGAGTTTCTGTGTGTGTGTGTTCTGCACTGTGTTGTGCTGTATGCCACTCCCACACCACTTAAGGCCCTTTACATCGAATCAATAGTGATAATGGCTTTATGATTAATTCATCACAACCAACTGTGAAAGGGAGATAGGGGGATGGAGGAAGTGGGATGGAGATAGAGGAAGGGAGGGAGGCAGGTAGAGGGAGGGATTGGCGTGGAGGGAGGGGCTTTGGTGTTTGCATGAACATCCTAGAGCAGCAGATGTTTGTGTGTTTTTTTGTTTCAGATATCAGCAGACAGGTGTGCGTTGGATGTGGGAGCTGCACTGTCAGCAGGCTGGAGGGATTCTGGGTGATGAGATGGGATTGGGTAAAACCATCCAGGCCATCGTTTTCCTCGCCGCACTGAGCTATAGCAAGCTCAGAACACGAGGGTGTAACTACAGGTACACACACTCTCTTTCACACACAGACACACACACACATACGCAAACACACACACCTACACACACACTCATACACATGCACGCACACACAGTCATACACAGAAACACACAGAAACAAACACACAGAAACTAATGCATACACATAACACTCGCACAGACACACACACACACACTGTGTGCCAAGTTAGTGTTTCCCTGTGATGTCTGCAGTAAAAGTGAGATGAGTCTGATAATTGAAACATGTTTAATAATTCAGACAAAAACTCTCCAGCAGAAATCACCCTGATCAAATATTCATACAACACAGACACACAGTCTCCGCCCACACCCAGGGCAAGTGTGTGTGTGTGCGTGTGTGTGTCTAAGAGAGTGTGTGTGTGTGTTTGTGCGCATAAGAAAGAGGGGGAGTCAGGGAGAGAGAGGGAGAGAGAGGGAGAGAGAGGGAGAGAGAGGGAGAGAGAGGGGGAGAGAGGGGGAGAGAGAGGGAGAGAGAGGGAGAGAGAGGGGGAGAGAGGGGGAGAGAGAGGGAGAGAGTGGGAGAGAGAGATGTATGAGTGTGTGTCTGAAAGGACACATCAAAGGGGAGGATAGAGGGGATTTTACATGAAACCCAGCAGTAAACACGTGTTAGGGCCAGGGCCTTCTTGTTTTGAAAACACACACACACACACTCAGGGGGATGGTCAATACTCTGTCTGCAGTCAACATCCACAAATTGATTGTTTGTAAACTCAATTATAGGCAAGTATCAATAGCTTTCACCAGCAAAGCTTCAAATCACCATATTAATGCTGTGTGTGATTCTGGGCAAATGCTCTCAAAGCAGTTTAGGACACACACACATAAATGTTCATAGTATTTTCTTAAGTAGCCTAAAGACTCTTCAGACAATTTTGAAAGAACAGAGGTCCTGACTCAACATCACACTCTTTAAATCGTTAAATATTTTACAGGAGGATTACTGTCAGAGACTACCTGAGACCTGGTGGCCAAACTGGGCTGAACAGGACCCCGTCTGGGTGGCCGGGGGGAGAGTAGAGGGAAATGGGTGTCTGTTTATGTAACCCTGTGGCATTGCATCGCTGTTCAGTATACCTTTCTTCCCGATCTGACCACTTCTGGTTTTGAACTTGGGTCCTCTGACTTACAAACGCAATGACCAACCGTTTAAACAACGCAAAGCAAGCTCTTGGGTGGGTGGTATTCATATTGAGGAGTGAGTGTTACTTTCTTTGTACCTGTAGGTAGATTTAGTGTGTGTGTGTGTGTGTGTGTGTTGTAGCTGCACATATTTGTGTCTAGAGTATGTACGGTATGTGTGTGTTGTTGCTACACCTGTCCATGTCTACAGTTTACGTGAAGGTGTTATATGGAGTTGACCTTGTGTGTCCCAGGTACACGGGCCTGGGTCCTACTGTCATCGTGTGCCCAGCTACGGTCATGCACCAGTGGGTCAGGGAGTTCCATACCTGGTGGCCCCCCTTCCGGGTGGCTGTCCTGCACGACACCGGCTCCTTCACCAGCAACAAGGTACCTGTGTGTGTGTGTGTATGTTGCCCTACCCAGTGCCCCCACCCCTGTCTTTGGCATGGTGATTAATTAGCTGGCGTGTGTGTTGGTGTGTGTGAGTGAGGGGTTTTCCTAAAAGAGATGATGGGCTTCCTCTGGGGGGCACCAGAGATCTGTTTGTGCAATGTTGGCACATAGACTTCCCTCCCCCCTATACACACACACTTTTAATTGCCAGTCGCTAGGGACCAAACATGTGCATGCAGGGTGCTGATCATGTCAGCTGGTCTGAGAGCTGGCTCTGAGTGTTTGTCCCTTCCTATGAAAGGGTGAATACTGCATTAGTATGGTCTGTATTTGTGAAAGGGTGAATATTGAATGAATATGGTCTGTGTTTGTGAAAGGGTGAATACTGCGTTCGTTTTTTTGGATTGCTTGGATGCATTGGTCAAAACTGAAGCCACATTTTCAAAACTTTTCACAGTCAGCAAAACCGAAGTGTACGTGAACCAAACTCTGAATCATTTTTCATTGCTTTCACACAATGGATTCAATTACCACATTCTCCAAAATCCATGAACTTGTTTCTCATTCATTCTCCACCAACTGCAAAACACACAATTTATTTGCAGCACATTTTTCAAATGTTAACACACTGTTTCCAAAACTCTTAACAACACATTCAAACATCTAATAATTGCTAATGCTGTGCATTTCTGCAGTAACCAGATTGAAATATATACAAAATCTATATATTTACTTTATTGTAATAATAATTTAACATTATTGAATCATTTGAAACACAGCTGATTGCAATTTCAGCAGTTTTTTGTCTCATAATCAAACAGACAAAAGGGGACAGCTTTGGAATGATTCACAGTTTAGAAACATGGATCAAGAAAGACAGGTTGGTGGGGAAAGAAGATAGACATTATTATCATCGCTAATTTGTTTTTGTTTCAATTTTATATTTTTCTAAAGTCCGTAAATTACATACAATAAGATATGGAAAACATAAAGGATACTGAAGCAAATTGCTGCATTTCTGACTCATTCTTGTAAAGACTTTTGTAGTCAAAGTGAAAAGGTGTTATTTTTGTTCTATGATGAAATACTGAATAATTTCTGTAATGATCCCTGTTGGTAGTGTTTTTTAAGTCAGTATGTTGTGAGTGACAATGTATGCTTCTGAGTGAGAATTGTTGCCAGTGTTATGGTGTAACAAGCTTATTTTGAGACATGTATAAAGTGTTTTGGTGGTTTGAGTGAGTTTGGAGGAGAGATTAACTGTTTGGCCCACCTGCATGTTGCTAATGCAGACTGTGTGAAGAGTTTTGAAAACGTGGTTTCAGTTTTGACCAAAGCATCTAAGCAATCGAAAAAAACTGTAATATGGTCTGTGTTCGTGAAAGGGAGAATTAACATCCACTGGTTAACAAATGTTACTGTGCTCCGAAGTTGCCAGTTACCACTAATGCTTCTCGTGTTTGTGGTTTTGTATGCGTGTGTGGTTTTGTGCACGCGCGTGTGTTTATGCGTCTGTATGAATGTGTGTGTGCGTGCATGTGTCTGTGTGTGCACGTCGTGCAGGAGAAGCTGATCCCAGAGATCGCAGAGTGTCACGGCGTCCTCATCACTTCCTACTCAGCTGTGCGGATGATGCAGGATAGACTGCAGCGCCACGACTGGCATTATGTCATCCTGGATGAGGGACACAAGATACGCAACCCCAATGCTGGGGTCACCACTGCTGTCAAGCAGGTACACACACGCACACTGTGACAATCTCACTGAGACCCGTAAGTGTAGTCCGAGGACTCAGACACAGGGAGCAAGTTGAGCATGTGATCAAGTTTTAATGGAAAAGTGGAAAAAAAATTGAAAAGCTCTTGAGAAAAGAACTAGCGTGGCTTTTGTCGTTCTGTTGTTCTCTGAGTCAGGATGAATACTCCCTTGTTCAGATGACACAAGGCACAACACTTTAGGCTATGAGGCACTTTGTATGCCGGAGTCCGGCTCTCACCCGTCACCTTCACTGGTCGTCCCCTCTCTCCTTCTGAGTTCTGCCTTGGCTCTGCTTGTGTAGCCAGGGAGGCTGGCGAGAAAACGAGGCGCAGCAAGTCAGTTGAACTTAACTGCTTTCCCTCTCTGTCTATTCATCTCTCTCCCCCCCCAGTTCCGTACTCCCCACAGGTACATCCTGTCCGGCTCCCCCATGCAGAACAACCTGAAGGAACTCTGGTCCCTGTTCGACTTCGTCTTCCCTGGAAAGCTGGGAACGCTGCCCATCTTCATGGAGCAGTTCTCTGTACCCATCACCATGGGGGGCTACAGTAATGCCTCACCTGTGCAGGTACGCATGCAAACACACACAGGGCTGGGTGACAATATCAATTTTCAGGTGGAATGCGACCTTCAGTTGAACAGTCCAGTATAAATTCTTAAAATCCCAAGATTGATCTTTTAACCCAGGCTTAATTTTTTAGCAGACATGTGAAAAAGATGAGCTGAACATTATTTGTAGTTCCCCCTCAACTTCTGCAGATGTTGCGGAGTTCTACTGAGCAAATGTACTCAATTTACCAAATGCACTAAAAGTTAACTAACTTGTACAGTGCCGTTTAGAATCAAACGTCTGTCTACATGCATTTCTCGTGAGATCCATGGCTCTAATGCTTTGGGCTCAACATGGCGACAAATGCGATTACATGTATTTGTTGTGAACCGCTCATCCAAACAACACAATTGTATGTGAGTGCTACACTTAACAGTTGACACTGCACGTCCTTGGATCCTGACTAATGCACCTGGCAAATTTCTACTTACAGAGCATGGTTCTCGAGATAATAGAGCCACAGACATACACACGCACAGATTCCTGCCTTTTTAGTTAGATAAATGATAAACAATGGCGGATCCTCCCCCTCTGATGCCAGCACCGTCATGGCTAAAGCCAGATGTGTTGGAACAGTTCTGTGTGTTGGACATGCGACAGACATGTCCTGTCCATCAGAGTTGGGGCTGAATTATTGCGGGGATGATACCGGTCATGTTGACCTTCTCCAGAAAGTTGATGTCCTCTCAGCTGGTCCTCAGAGTCTTTGTGAAAACAGTATTTTCAACACTCTTTTCTGGTGTGGGCTCCTCTCGCACAGCTCAGACGATGGTGGACCTCAGAGTCAATGTCAGCTTTTGAGGGAAGAAGTCTGCCGAGGTAGGGGAAGTGATCAATGTTTTCAAGAGTGGTGTTCACTTTTTTATGGTGGACTGGGCAGATGTCTGCTTGAGTGAAGGTTGATGCAGAAACTGGGTCTTCTAGTTTGGCAAAATTGACATTGTCACATAATTTGTATGATACAGTATAATGACATCCAAATTAATAAATGCAGAAATTGAATGGAATCGAGAGCTTTTGAATGCCTAAGACTGTTAGGCAAACACACACACTCACGCAAACACACGCTGTCTCACACATACACTCACACACACACACACACACACACACACACACACACACACTGTCAGGCACACACACACACACTACATTAATGTTATCTATCATATTCAGAGTTGTGGGTATGGACCCTGGGAAGGAGAGAAGGGGGATGGATAAAGCAAGAGAGAAGTGAAAACTTGTGTGAGAGAGAGGGGAAATAAGCAAAGAGGGAGGGGAACGAAGCAGAGAAGAGAGAGAGGTAGTGTCATTAGTGTCCAGTCGTTAATAACCCACTGACTGACTGTATAGAGTTAATTATTTAAGATGGCTATCGATTCAGCTTCCACTGTCGATAATAAAAACCTTTACTAATTATTGATGTTATTAAATGGCTGAAGAGAGCTAAGCTGTGCAGTCTTATCCTCTTGCCCTTTTTACCTCTTGTGCCCCCTTTCTCTTTTTCTCTTTCTCTCTGTTTTACTATTTATCTCTTATTCTCTTGTTCTTTTTCTCCACCTCTCTCTTCCCTTTCTCTCTGTCTTTCTTTGACTATCTTGTCCTCTCTTCCCCGGTCTCTCTCTCTCCTGGCAATGCATGCCAGGAGGATGCCCTAAGACGATTCTGTGTTAGATAGGAATTTGGCACGTGTGTGTGTCCACAAAGTGCCTGTGGGATCCATTACTGAAGCATATGTATGTACCCCTGCCCCCCACCCCCTCCTGTGAATCCACTCAGCATCTTCCTAATAGATCACAGGACGCCCCAATACCCCCCCCCCCCCCCCCCCCCCCCCCCCGCCCAGTGTTCTCCAGAGGGCTGTATTACGAGTGTGTTATTACCCCACCCCCCCACCCCCAGCTGTGTTGACCCTCTGCAGGTTTACTCTTTGATCCTGGGGGCTGGGGGGGATGAATAGCTTTCAGCCCTGGCTCAGGTCAACCTGTGTGTGTGTGTGTGTGTGTGTGTGTATGACTGTGTGTGTGTTAGAGTGTGTCCGTCTGTGTGTGCGCACAGGGCTCGCAAGATTTCGAAATCTCTGGTAGCCCTTCGGGCAGGCACCCTTCAGATTTTGGTAGCCCAAAATGAGTTTAACCAATAGTAAATTTGACGGTTTTATCCATTAAGCACAAATAAAAGCCTGACAATGTGTTCATTTTCTGATAGAATCATTCACATCTTAGTGTGGAAATAAATTAAATAATAATACCAGAGTTTTTGAGGCAAGTAAATGTTGCTCTAATTTTTTTGCTGTATATGATAGCGAGCAGAGTATATTGTAGTGTGTGTGTTAGCACATGGATTCAAACATTCTGACAGGCAAAGTGAAGCATTCACGTGAAAGTGATCACGTGTTTCTCTTAAAACAAATAGCTCCGACACAGAGATTCATGAGAAATTGCGCTGCGTACTCGATACACTTGTTTAAGCTAATCTTCACTGTGAACAAATCAGCATGATCAAAAACTTCCGCGATTGTATTTTTCCTTAAAATAACCAATGAAGGTAGGAATTTAATTACGCTATTTCAGATAGCCTGTTGGGCTGGCCGGTGATGCATTTTGGGAGCCCGACTGTAAAACATAATAGCCCCGGGACATTGGGCTAGCGATTTGCGATCCCTGGTACATGTGTGCACCTGTGTGTGGTTTATGGAGTGTTCTATTGATAATCAACCACTATAGACTGATAGAATGTTCAAAAAAGGGGCAATGTGGCCTGTTGACAGAAACAGTTCCAGGAAGTTTAAAGGGCAGTTGAAGCGTCCATAGACGACCATCAGAGCTGACTCACTGACAGGGCTCTGGGGCGTACCATCTAGAGACCTCCCCTAACTCAGGTTGGGTGAGACCAACCCTTCTACACCCCTGCTGTGTGGGCTGAATCAAACCAGCAGCAGTGATGAAAGAGAGACCATCCTCCATGTCTCTATCTCTGTCCCTTGAGAACAACTACACTCAGATCAATCTTTCATGACTTACTCTGCTGAGACAGAGAGAGAATGGTGGGATAGAGGGAGGAAGAGAGAGAAAGAGATTAATCGACAAACTTGCCCCGGGGGTAACTGCTGACTGACAGGTGTCAGAACAATGGACAGATGGTCAGGTCAGCGCCTTTGTGTTGTTCTGTTGTTTGTTTGTTGTTCTGTTATTGTGATTCCTTGTTGTTGTTGTTGGCGCCCAGGTCCAGACAGCCTACAAGTGTGCGTGCGTTCTGAGGGACACCATTAACCCTTACCTGCTCAGACGCATGAAGGCAGACGTCAAGGCAAACCTCAACCTGCCCGACAAGAACGAACAGGTGCGCTTCACTTCCTCTTTTGCATGTTTCATATCATGTGTCTGTAACCAGGAGGCTGTAGTGTGTCCACCTCGCCTAGCCTCCTGTTTTTTCATTTCAATTATTTACTTTAAACCATGTTAGACTGACTGGCTAGCTGGCTGACCGGCTATCTGACTGGCTGGATAGACAGAGAGACTGTTTAGATAACGTTTGTAGCTTTGTTGACTGCCTAGAAAGAAAGCTAACTCACTCACTGCTTAGCTTTTGTTGACTGACTGGCTGGTGAGCTGTTTGGTTGACTGGCTGGATGTGTAGCTGACTAGTTGATTAGTTGACTTTGGTTGACAAGATGGCTGATGCTGGTTTGTTGGTTAGTTAACTGACTAACTGGCTGCTTTCGCCAGCTCATTAGCTGTTTCCCAGAGTACTGTGCAGCTGAAGCAGACCGCTAATCTCCACTAGTCGTCATACATTCTTATTTCATTTGAGGGCTTTTAAAGAACATGCTCTGTTCTCAATACTCTGATGGTGCTGTGTATGTGTGTGCTTGCGCTTGCTTGTGTGTGTGTTCTAGGTTCTGTTCTGCAGGCTGACCGAGGACCAGCGCCACGTGTATCAGAACTTCCTGGACTCCAAAGAGGTCTACCAGATGCTGAATGGAGACATGCAGGTGACTGTCTCCCTGACTTACAGTAGAACATCTCTACCAGTACAGTAGGTAGTTCAGTAACTCCTGCTAGTGGGTTAGACTAGTACAGTAGGTATTATAGTAATTTATGCTGGTGGGTAAGACTAGTACAGTAGGTAGGACAGTAACTATCCTACTGGTGGGTAAGACCAGGACAGTAACTGTCCTATGGCCTTGTGCCAGAGAGTGACCTGGACCTTCAAGTGAGGTCAGAAAGCTCTCTGAGAAGATGGTGAGGTCAGTAGTGGACTTCCTGGAACACTGCATAACATTCATTATTAAACAGAGGCTGTCATCTACCCTTCTATCCCCCCTCCACCTGACTCTTTTATCTCTCTCTTTTCTTTTTCACTCTGTCAGGAGCCATTATTAAATTGAGCTTGTTTCCTACAGCTAGGTTCCAATCACCTGAAGACATAAATTGCTAATTTACTTACCTATCTTTAGTTATCTCTCAGTAGATTGCTTGTGTGTGTGTGTGTGGATAAGGAGCTGTAGTTCCCATGTCCTTTCGCATTAACCCAGAAGAAGCTCTCTATCCCTTCACCGCATTCATCACCACTGGTCCAAATGGCCACACACACGCACGCACCCACTTAATCAGTTTCTCTTCCTCTCTGTTACGCACACACCTCTCTCTTCTTCTTGCTCTCACACACACACACACATACACACAGCTTGAACGGTCACTCTTAGTCCATTAACCCCCATTACTAATGCAGTGACCACTGAGCCTTCAGCAGAAGCACAACCCAACCTTTACCTTCCTCACAGATGCAGTTATACAAGGGCATCTCATTAATACCCACTGAAGCAAATGTGTTTGTTTAACGTCACTGCAGCCATGCAGACTGCAGCATGTTAGCGTCTCAAGTAAAGGACTGTTTTCTCCATCTCTTGGTGATCCTCTCTCTGAGACAGTTGCTGAGGGAAGTCTTGAGTGGAGCAACCTCAGAATCCAGTAGCAAGATAGATCCATTCATATCAAGTTACCCATGTACAGTAAAACGTTTGATCTATTTGACTAGAGAATTGTCATTTTTCTCTATCAAAACTATATATAAATGGGTAGATTCATAACGTCTGAAACACAGCCAGCACATCATACAGTAAAATGTGGTTTTATGTTACGTGGAGTGTGGTGTTACAGTATGATTGTGTGTTGTGACTGTGTTGTGACTGTGTTGTGTTACTGTGTTGTGGCACTGTGGTGTTACGTGTCTAGGTGTTGTGGTTGTGTTGGGTTACAAAGTGATTGTGTTGTGTTACAAAGTGATTGTGTTGTGTTACCTTGTGACTGTGTGTTCTGGTGGTGTTATATTGTGGCTGCATTGTGTTACTTTACTTTGCAACTGCGTGCTGTGGTGATGTTGTATTGTGGTACATTATTCTGTGTGACTGTGTTGCGCAGGTATTCTCGGGCCTCATCGCCATGCGTAAGATCTGTAACCACCCAGACCTGTTCTCCGGAGGCCCCTGCATGCTGAGGAACATTCCGGAAGACCAGCTGACTGAAGAGGAGCACTTCGGCTACTGGAAACGCTCGGGCAAGCTGATGGTGGTGGAGTCTCTCCTCAGGCTGTGGTTCAAACAGGGCCACCGTGTGCTGCTCTTCACCCAGTCCAGACAGGTCAGGAACACACACCTACACACATGCGCGTGCACACCTACACACACACAGACCCACTTATGTACAAATACACAAACACACCCATAAACACACTAATGACCTCACACACGCACTACATTTATGAATGTTTCCATTAGCTACTGGAATACCTCAAACACACTGAAAAATGCTGAGTCTGAAAGACAAAAAGAGTCAGATTGAGAGAGTCAAATGGAGCAGAGAAAGAGACAGAAGGAAAAAGCGAGGAAAGAGAAGAGAGAGAGAGACAGATGAGACGGTGTGTCTAGGCCCAGCTGTCTAGTCAATACCAATAAGATTAGCGATGGAGGGGAACCTGAGAGCCACGCAGTCCGTATCTTTGTCCATGTAATATTAATCTGCTCTAATCCTGTTAGACATAATCCACGACCCCAGGCTCCTCTCTCTCTCTTTTTCTCACCTACTCATTTTTCCCTCCTATTTCCATCTCTCCCTCCCTCTGTCTTTCCACTGTCCAGATGTTGGAGATTTTGGAGGTGTTCCTAAGAGAGAACAGCTACACCTACCTGAAGATGGATGGTACCACCACAATAGCGTCCCGACAGCCTCTTATCGCCCGATACAACCAGGTGACCTCCTCCTCTCTTTCTCCCCTCCTCTGTCCGTCCTTGTCTGTCTCTATCTTTCTGTCTCTCTACCTCTCTCTCCCCCTCTCCTTATTTCCTTTCCCGGTCTTTCTGTTGATCTGTCTCTCTCTCTTTCTACCCTCTCTCCCTGTGTCTCTCTCTCTCTCTTTCCCCTCCTTTCTCCATACCTGTCCATCTTTCTCTGTCAACCAAAAGTCAGTCAAACTTGAACTGAAATAACTTTTAAGAAGGACACACAAACAATGTTATGGAAATTCTCTGTTGAGAGGGCTTCTGAAACCATTTCATTTTCTAACAGCTAAAAATATATTTTGTTCATCCCTTGCTCCTTGTCTTGTCTCGCCTCTTTTTCCTGTTTCTCCTGTTTCTTCCCCCTTCTCTCTATACTCTCGTCATCTTTCTCTGTTCTCCTCCAGGACAAGTCGATTTTCGTCTTCCTGTTGACCACTAGAGTGGGGGGGCTGGGCGTCAACTTGACTGGAGCTAACAGAGTCATCATCTATGATCCTGACTGGAATCCCAGCACCGACACCCAGGTAGGCACACACGCATACATACTCACAAAGATGCACAAAGACACATATGCAGACCAGGGCTGCAACAACGAATCAATAAAATCGATTATTAAAAGCGTTGGCAACGAATTTCATTATCGATTTGTTGTGTCGCGCGATTATTATGCCACTCAATATGTTGCGGAGATGTTTGAGTATAAAAAAAAAAAAGTTTAGTTGAGCGCGGAGCGGAGGTAGAGGAAAGGCCATTGGAGAGACGTTGAGTAACGTTGTTCTGAAACACATGGCGGAGGCAGAGAAATCAGTACGACCCAAGGTGTGGGAGCATTTCACACTCAATACATCGAAACAGTGTGTTAATTGACCGAGGTGAAGTTGGTTTCATATTCGACATTCATCTCACATTCGGAAGACGCTACTTTGCAGCATCACGTTAGGGACCGGGTGAAAAATGTTGACTTTTATAATATTTTTGGGAATATAAAACCTCAAACAGACACCAGAGTATCTTAACAATGTCTGGTATACTTCCACAGCCTTTACTTTTTCAATTAAGTTTCAAATAAAATGATAGAAAATCACTAATCTTTGAAAATAGCTTAATCCTCGCAAATCTGAATTTTTTTCAAAATTGTGTCAACAAATCTTAAATATACACCAGATTATTCTAATAAAGTCTGGCCTACTTCCACAACATTTCAATTTTCAATAAAGTTTTAAACAAAACTCAAATAAATTGCTCATCTTGGAAAATAGCATTACATCCACACTAATATTCATAACTTTTTCAAAATTGTGTGCTTGTTTGTGCACATTCTGAAGATGTTTTGCACTGTCAGTTCTGTTTTTGAATAAAGGGTTGGAAGTTAATGCTTTTTTGTTTTAGTTTTTTTATCCGATTCATCAATTAATCGAAAGAAGAATCGACAGATTAATCGATTATTAAAATAATCGTTAGTTGCAGCCCTAATGCAGACACAGGTCTTCTTCAAGATCCCATGACATGCTGTTTTTGGATGCTTTTATATAGGCCTTAGTAGTCCCCTAATACTGTATCTGAAGTTTCTTTCCCGAAATTCAGCCTTAGCGCAGCATTACAGCCACTACGAGCAGTCCCACAATGAGCTTTCCTCAGGACGTGCTGTTTCTGTGTCTGTAGCTTTAAATGCCTGTAGGAAGAAAGAGGCAGGGCTTAACTGCCATGCTTCGGTCGTTTGCAAGACGTGATGTCTCGAGGAAAACCAATATCCTGCTCACACAGTCGTAGCTCATTTTCTCATTGGTGGGCCAAATTCTCTGTGCGGGCAAAGCAGAGAAAGGGGAGGTAACCTTCGCTCTTATGACATCATAAAACCAGAATTTTCAAAACCGAGCGTTTGAGCTTTCATTTTCTCAAAGGCGGAGAAGAATACCCAGGGCTTGGTTTACACCTATCGAAATGTCTAGCCACTGAGGGACCAAAGGCAGGCTAGGGGAACGCATATTAATGTTAAATAACCTCCTAAAGTGAACATTTCATGTCATGGGACCTTTAACTGAGTTTGTGCGTGTGTGTGTGTGTGTAGGCTAGAGAGCGTGCGTGGAGGATTGGTCAGAAGCTGCAGGTGACTGTCTACAGACTGCTTACTGCTGGGACCATAGAGGAAAAGATCTACCACAGGTGAGGAATTAGGGAAGAGGAGGAGGGAGAGAAGGAAATGAGGAGGAGGGAGGGAGTGGAGAAGGGAGAAGAAAGGAGAGGGGATAACCTAACACTATTTGCTTTTTCTCCTTTTCCGTCAGGCAAATCTTCAAACAGTTCCTGACCAATCGGGTCCTAAAAGATCCCAAACAGAGGCGCTTCTTCAAGTCTAACGACATCTATGAGCTCTTCACCTTGTCTAACCCAGACGGGTCACAAGGAACAGAGACCAGCGCCATCTTCGCAGGTGAGATACCTCTAACTCACCTTCATTAGCAGGGCCAACTCCAGAGTAACATGCAAATAGTGCATATAGAAAGTAGTCAAAAGTGCATGGTTCTGACAGTATTCAAATTCAAAAAATGGTTTGTATTACCAGGCATAGTGTAAAATAACCACCGAGCTGCAGATGTTGATAATACAACTTCTGTTTAGAACTGCATCTTCCAAAGCACCTCATTCAAACTAACTGGTTGATACCAGGCTTTTGCGGAGATGGAACAGGGAAACATCTAAAAACATGCAGGGCTGAGAAAGGCTGATTTAGATTAACTTCCTTTGATGGACTACCCTGTGCAGGTACGGGTTCCGATGTTCAAGCTCCAAAGAAGCCTGTGAGGTCATCCTCACACAAGTCCAACCACTCCAGCCACGCTCACAAAAATTCTCCAGCCAGTCACTTTGCTGCATCTGCTAGGAGCAAACACTCCTCTGCCAACCACATTCCTGAAGATGGTTCCACCCCTCTCCACAGTATTGACTCTCAGAACCAAACAAAAAGGTTGATTGACAGCCAAAGCCCCAATCAAAATGGGGCTGTGTCAACGGATGGACAAAACACACAGCACGCACACGCACATCCGGACCTGGCGCAGAAACATGGACCAAAACATACAGGCTTAGACCACGGTGCTAGTCCTGACACATACACACTCAGGGATAAACAGAGGCCCAGGGACCACACCCTGGTCAGCTCTCAGAAGCGCAGAGAGAAGAGGAAGCACTGTGACCAGGCCGACTCTGACGGACGCAGACATGGGAAGCACAGGTGCCAGCGGGACGCCAAGTTCGAAGGTCACCGCATCCCTCATCTGGTCAAGAGGAGAACCTTCCAGAAGGAGGAGGAGGGACAGGCGGAGACAGAGGACCAGAGGAAGAGTGACGACTACGTCCTGGCTAAGCTCTTCAGGAAGTCAGGTGCGTCTACGCACGCAACACAAAACGCCACAAAAAGCAACAGAGAGCTCATGATATCCTAAGTGTATCCTCTCTTCCCTTTTTCTTCCTTCTCTCCCTTCTGTCTCTCCCCTTTTCCCTCATCCCTTTTTCATCCCCATCTTGCCCCACCATCACTACTGTCCCCCCCCTTCCCACTTCTCCATCCCCCCCAGGCATCCACAGTGTGATGCAACATGACTCGATCATGGAGGCGTCCAACCCAGACTTTGTCCTGGTGGAGGCGGAGGCTAACAGGGTGGCCAGGGACGCTCTCAGGGCCCTCAAGGTGTCACGGCAACAGTGCAGGCTGCCTTACAACAGACCTCCACCACCTGCCAGGTACACACGCACACGGGTGCAAGGCATCTCATTTACACACTAACACGCACGCACACATGCAGGCACACACACGCACGTGCATAACATTTTATTTACACACACACAGAAAGCACCTCAATTCCACAGACACATACGCACAGAACAATTCATTCAGATGTTTAATTTCCATTATGGTAAAGTGTGTGTGTGTGTGTCTGTGTGGGGGGTCTCTCTTGCAGGAAGCGTTTTGGTCAGAAGAAGAACTCTCTCCTGTCTGAGCATCCTGCTGTAGCTGCTCCAGCTCCTGACAAGTGCAAGGTAAAACCTTCACTTGCTAGACTTCTACCTTCTGCTGGCCTGCACCTTCAACGTGTTCCATATTCTCTTGCTCAAGCCTTACTCTCTCCCCATTTGTCTTATCTGTTCCTCTCTCTCTTTTCTCTCTTTAAATCTTCCTCTCACTTTCTCTCTGTTTTGCTCCCCCTTTCTCTCTCTTATCCTTTCCGCTTTCTCTGCCACACTGTCTCCATCTAATCTATGTCTCTCCCCTAATACAGGATGCTGCCATCATAAAGAAGTCCATCCTCAGGAAGACCACTCCAGGCTCCCTCTTCAGTGGGGAGAGAGGAGAGTCTACCTCCTCCCCCCTCTCCTCATCCTCCTTGCTGGCCAAGATGAAGGCCCGCAACCACCTCAGTCTGCCCGCCGGCCAAGAGGGAGATGGGGGTGGTGAGGAGGAGGAGGGAGGGGGGGATGAAGGGGGTGCACGCAGCGCCCCCCCCGCTCCCCCCACGGAGCACGACGAGCTGCTGGTGGACCTGCGTAACTTTGTGGCCTTCCAGGCAACTGTGGATGGGCAAGCCAGCACCCAAGAGGTCCTGGAGTACTTCACCCCCAGGCTGACCCAGCAGCAGACCCCCGTGTTCAGAGAGCTTTTACGCAACATCTGTGACTTCCACAGGACACCCGGACAGGAGGGCACCTGGAGGCTGAAGGAGAACTACCGCTGAGGAGGGGAGGAGTGAGGGGAAGGGGTGAGGGGAAGGGGAAGGGAGAGACGAGGAGAGGAGAGGACAGGACAGAACAAGAGGGACTGGTCTGAATTGCGAGATTTGCTCTTTATATGACACTGATATATCACTTGTTTATGTAAGTAATGGTTTTTGTTCCTGGGATCTACTTGAACACTATTGCTGCAGTTAAATGGGATTTTTCCATTGAACAGAATAATGTTTAACATCATTTAAACATTACTTTGCTGTATCTGCTCACGATAATGCTGTAGTGTGCCTCATATTGATGTTGCTATACTGTGAAATTATTATTGCTGTCTGAATTCTGTCTATTTTTGTACAAACATGTATTTGTTCTTAAATTGAGTCTCGTTCTCCAAGCCTGGTTGCACCTTTTCCAAACATCTTAACACAAAACTAAAACATTTGAAGTATTTCAAAGTTATTTCCAAATTTTCTGAAAGGACAAATAAAAGAACTGCTACCTCTTTAGCCAGTAGTTGTAGAGAAGTGTAAATGCCAATTTCCAGGAGATGGAAGGAACAACAAATACATTTATTTGTACATTTTGTAATGATGGAATAAATCTTTCATTGAAAATAGTCTGTTATTAGTTTTCTTTCTCCTTCCTTTACCCCCACCCCCAGACAAGTATGCTTTTGTGACGCTGACACAGCCACACGCTCAGGTTAAGGGTTGTCTGATAAAGTAGTAGGCCTATGTAAGACTCATATTGATCATTCTTGTCAGAATGAGGTTATGTTAGATAATACTACTCTAACGGACAGAAATACAGTTGGGTCTTATCATACAGCGTCCTGCATCAATCCATCACTTTGACAACGCAGCTTTGGGGGACACTTCTCTTATCATAAGCAGGGCTGTGTCTAATTGCCATTAATGGGCCGTTTCACTCATGACATAGGATAAAGTTATCAACACTTACTTGATTTCAATTTTCTCCACGCATCTCGCCGAGGTCACAATAACAACTTTATTTTCAGCAGTGCATAAATTAATTACGCGCATTTAATAACCAAAATATCATTATATTCCCCCTTTAATATCGTAAACGCCGTACGCCAGGGAAGCCCCATAATAGCGGCGGGCCCCGTAACTGGCCATTATCCGCTTGTAATGATATTACAGAACCAATTACGCGCCATTAGAGGGGCTTTTCTGCGCTTTATGTGGTGTGATCCAATCCCGCTCTCCTCCTCCAAATTTCAGCTGTTACTCGCGTGCTCATTTCGCTCTCACCTCAGAGACGCGTGCGTCTGCGCTCTGTTGTCCCCCGTGCGCTTTAAAACTAATTGAAAGGGTCCCGCTGTAGATCATTTATCCGAAGCAGAGAAATAAATCGCAGGACCCCTCGCTGTGAACAAAATCAAACATTTGGCCTTGTGATAGCTCCGCACGCACAGACCCTTGTAAAGTGGACCCACTAAACCACCAAACGAGCAATTATCCGGCCCGACAGTAAATCTAAAACCCAAAAGCAGTAATCTTCCTTTTTTAATATAGGAAAGCACCAAACAAAAAAGTGCACCGGTTATGTGTATGCGTTTGTTTATGTTTTGGGAATAACTCAGGACTAATCACTTGGGATGCATATGGAGGAAACGTTGCAAAGTTATTGTTTCCTCATCGGGAGTAACCTACCATGGTCGTATATCCTCCCAAGGCACGCACACACACATACACACACCACACAGTGGGGAGACAAAGCCACGATAATCCGATTAGGACCAATTAGGCGTGAGATTCTAAAGGCGCTAGCAGGAGCTGAAAGCTTGAACATGATGTAGACAGTTACACAGTTATAGAGACATCTGGACACTCCCCAAGAGAGAGAGAGACAGAGAGCGAGAGAGGGGGGAGGGAGAGAGAGAGAGATCGCAAATGCCGGTTGTGCCATACTGTAGCAGGTTGTCCTCCCTCCTCATCGCAGCATCATCTAGGCGAGCAGACAACTCAAACTGAACACGCAGAAGAGCGGATACCCCTTGTTTTTTACGAGCTACATTTCACTGATTTCGCCGAATTAACTAAATCTACACTGGATTTAGCATTTCTTAAAATTGGTTCGTTACAAGAATTCTTATTTAAATTCTTATTTAAATGTTTCTATAAGTTAAGACATTATGTAGATGGCATTTTAGCATTTGAAAACAGTCTATATTACTTCTTTATAGTTTTTTTTAAGTAAGCTATTCATGCTGTTGAAGTAAACTTGTTTGGTATTAATTTTAGATTCGTCTCAACAAGACTACAAGCATGTTTTACTTCCACTGTCCCCCCCAACTGGATGGGGAGTGCTGTCGCACTAACACGTGTAAGTAGGCTATGACTTGACAATGTGTTGATGTTACGATTATTTTTGTAGCAAAATATAAAAAGCTTGTGCTGCCATGAAATGAAAATTCCTGCGAGCATAGTTGAAAATGCTAAGTCATATGGCGATGTTTTATAGCCTATAGCCTAGTTTAAAAAAAATAATTTTAAAAGGTCAAATTTGCTTGTCTTGAATTTGTAAACTAAAAACATATGCGAACTAGTGATTTACCTTTTTCAGACATTGGTAAGATATCTACTTTATTATGGACAAAAACTTGAACGGTTTGTTTTACAACATGGTATCTGCATGGTTCATGAGGACTTAAAGCGGTTAAGCCCTCGGGCCAGTAGCGGCCGGGTGTTGTCCCGTCTGCGGGCACAGATGTTCGGTGTCATGCCTTTTAGACGGTCACGGTTCTTCTCAGACCTGCAACATCGATGTGTCATGCTTTATTGAAATATAACGGATTACACCTGCTCTCAAAGGCCCACAAATTATTTACTTTTTGCCTACGTGTATTTAAAAATAGGCATAAACTCCTTGGGTCAACTGATTCCATTTTAATTGTATTATTAGCCTATTATTTTGTTTGTGCTCTGGCCTAGGCCTACAATAAATACCGTTATCGTGCATTTTAAAGCAATGCGTTCTCAATGTAGGCTGTAGGCTATACCATTTTAGCAACTCTTATGTAGGCCTATAATAGATTGTGTTAAGTTCTTTCAATTTAATTCTCAGTGAATTCCAGCGGGTTTGCCAATCACTCTGCCGGGGATTTCGACGACGGCTTTCTACGGAGAAAGCAACGCAGAAATAGAACAACATTCACTTTACAACAGGTGAATTTTAACTTTTGTTAATTACAAGCAAACAAAAATGTCAAAAAATCTTTCCCTAGTAGTGTGTGTCAGTGTAAAATTATATGGAGAAAATGATTTGATTTGTAAATATGTTTGCAATGTCTCCAATTGTAAATGAATTGCTTGTAGGCTACACCTTTTCATTAACTCTTATTTGGTTGGTTACCAATTTAGGCAATTTAATCACTGGATAACCCTTCGGCCGAGAATGAGCCAATTCTCTGGAAATTCACATCCTCTCATTTTATCGATAATAGTTAATATATACGCAACTTTTACATGAGAAAGACATGCCTACTTTAAAAATATTTAGTTAATTCTAAGATTTGACAGAGGATAGGGCTATGCATTCATTACAGATAGGACTAACAAAAAAGGTTAATATTTCAAATATAGGCCTAGTCTATGTGTCGACCCCTGACGTTAACCAATCCTATTGTAAACACGCCTTTACACTTCGGCTAGCCTATATGACAAAGTCTTTAGTTTTCGATAGGAACAGGTAGCCTAATTATATTCTTGTTTCAGTTGGAAGCTTTGGAGGCAGTCTTTGCCCAGACCCATTATCCGGACGTGTTCACGCGCGAGGAGCTAGCCATGAAGATCAACCTGACAGAGGCGCGTGTGCAGGTGAGAACCCGCGCGAGACTGCAGTTCTTCCACCTATCAATCCATCTGAGGCATCATAAAGCCTTCTGAGCACGTTTGACCAGGGTAAATTAAGCCACTCTGTCATTCTAGCGATGCACTTTAATAACATCAACATAATGGTGAATATTAGATTAGCTTGATTAATCGGTCATTCATAATTAACCAGCGATAATGTTCTTCACTAATTTGTCCGCGTCTCAAAGGAAGAAAAAATCCGCGCGGATCCATTTCCGCCGGTCAAAGAGGGTATAGGATGCTTTTAGAGAAGGCAGAGAATGTTTAAGTCACACACAATCTCTCTCTCTCTCTCTCTCTCTCTCTCTCTCTCTCTCTCTCTCTCTCTCTCTCTCTCTCTCTCTGTCTCTGTCTCTCTCTCTCTCTCTCACACACACACACACCTTAAATTTAGCAATTTATATTCCTCTCCTGCCCTGCATACGCCCGGTTATAAACTTGGGCCAGATGTAATTAAATTCTATGTGTCCTGTATGCAATTTCACATTCTACATTTGCTTTTGGGTTTTGTTGTGAGAGCAGATCTAATTGTGGGAAATATAATAGTTTGCCTTTTGTTCCCCTGGGTCATCTTACTATCGCTTGGCGGGGCGTGATAATGGAATCCAGCGCTGTAAATTAGGGATTGTAAACAAATTATTCCCATCTAATCCGATTACGACATTCCTATTATTAAATCTGAACATGAATCGGTCGCTGTATGCAGGGATATTAAACTTACATAATTATTAGAAAATAAATGTTCTTTTCTGTTGTGGAGTTGTTGCCCCCCCTTCTCCTTTTTTTGTGTCAATGGGCCTCCCTGCATTAAGAGCATGCAGCAAATTGAGATTAATGGAGCAATTATAGACCATTCAGAAAGGCGGGGCGTGACTTCTAGCTAGAAGGTGCAAGGGTGAGATAAGTCCCTTCTCTATATTGTTGTCCTGCCATTAAACTGTTGTCCTTTCTTTATGTCGAATGAATGCCAGCATTTTGTTTGGCTGTTGACATCATTGTACCTCGCGCACAATAGGACGGCTGCTCGCTGCGAGCACCCAACATCCCGCGCGCACCGCCCAGGCGCGCATGCAGACGTCCTGATTCCAACTTCCATTCACACGTCGTGATTAATGCGTGCGCGAGCGCAGTCTTAATCGAATCTGATGTTGTCAAACAATCACTAAATAGGAAATAAACGACTTCATCACAGCTCGCTCTCTCTCAGGCAGCCCAACTGTCAGTGGGAAGTCATTAAAATATGATAATGAAAAATTGCTCAATTAAATGTTGTTATAGGCAACGACCTTCATTCAATTAAGATACTAGAACTTGGCCTTATGTGTTCAGCTGTGTGTTTGGTGAAGTTCGGGAGAAGTCACAGTGGAAAGTCATTGAAACAGATTTTTTCAGTCTGTTTTACGAACTGGGCCATCTTTCTTTTCTAACAAGACTTTTATTTTGGAATATCAAGTTCCAATATGTTATATCCTGGTTTACAGCATGATATAAAGTTTTACAGGAAACTTCTGGTTTTCTTTCTCATCTTGGCCTCATTTGCTCCTTCTCCTCCTATTCCTCCTCCTCCTGTTTGGTTACTTACTGGTCCTCCTCTTCTCTCCTCTCCAGGTGTGGTTCCAGAACCGCAGAGCTAAGTGGAGAAAGACAGAGCGAGGGAGTGGAGACCCTGATGGAGGAAAAGAGCAGATGAACGAGGGAGGCACTCCTCCGTCCCGCAGTCTGAACTCCCAGTCTCCAGTGGACCACAACAGAAAGCACAAAGAGCCAATGGAAATGCAGCAGAGGTGGGGTCAGGGGTCAGAGCTCAACATATATAGTACCAACATAGATTTAGCTTTATTCTTTATACCTTTTTTTATATATACTTTTTACTTTTTATTAAGTTGTGTGGAAAGTTATCCACCAACAGATGCAAAACACACAAAAGCATATTTTAATAATTCTCTCTCTCTCTTCTCTCTCTCTCTCTTCCCTCCCTTTCACTCTTTCAGTATGAACCGTCCGGTGGGTCCTGGTGGTCCGTTCTTTCCATCCTGTTTGCCAGGGACTCTCCTCAACTCTGCTACCTACGCACAGGCACTGTCTCAAGTCGCCACCCTTAAAGGTAAGAGGACCAGTATGATCATCATGATCATCATTGCTGCACTGTAGTTGAGATCCTGTTATTGTTGCACTGTGCCTGCTAGTGGATTTTTTTTGTTTGTTTGTTTTGTTTGCACTGTGCCTGGTAATGATAGACTGTTATTTGATTCAGACCACTGAAACTCTGTTAGAACTATACATTTCTGATGTAATTTACTGCTGTACTTTCTATATGAGCTATTTTTAGGACACTTTGTATATAAGCATCTGATAAATGAAGACATTGTAAAATTTTATGAGGATGATAAGAAAATTTGTGTCAACCACGAGGAGTAAACTGTCCATGACACAAATTAATAATTTATTTTGAGTGAATTGAGAAAATGGTGATGAAGACAATACGAATGAGGATATGTTGATTTTTAAACACTCCGCTCATTTGGTGATTTGGTTGTGTCTTTCAGGTGGAGGCCTGTGCTCCTGCTGCGTTCCAGACCCCATGGGTCTCTCCTTCTTACCTCCGTACGGTTGTCAGGGCAACCGTACTGCTAGCGTGGCCGCCCTACGTATGAAGGCCCGGGAGCACTCCGAGGCTGTTCTGCAGTCTGCCAATCTGCTGGGGGCCGCACCCGGACCTGGGGCTGGAGTTGGAGCCCTGACCGGGGTCGGGGTGGTGGGGCCTGGGGTCGGCAGGCCCACGGTGGGCTCTGGCATGGCGGTTACTTCTGGAGCCTCAGGGAGAGGAGGCGGAGGAGGGGACAGCTCGAGTCCAAGCCCTGCTACCAAGGCCCCGACGCTGGGCAGCAGCCCGGAGAAACACTCTCACTGTCCCAAGGAGCCCCTGGAGAAGAAGTGAACGTGTAGACAGACAGACACTAAGGGTGTATTGGACAGGAACGGAAATACTGAGATTGTAATGACTACTCTCTCCCACCTGCTTTCTTGAAGCACAGATGGACTACCACAACACTTCTACCGGACTCCGACAGTACTCCCAAAAATATTTCTACTTTTTGACAATACTACCACAATGCAGTTATATCACTCCCACAATACTCCTACTGTAGTCATACCGCACTGACAGTGCTCCCACAATACTGCTAATGTGCTCCGACAGTACTCCCAAAAATACTTCTTCTGTACTCCGCAATACTCCTCAATACCGCTACTCCCACAATGCTCCTGCTGTGCTGATACTATACTCCCACAATACTGCTTCAATACTCCTACTGTGCTTTGACAGTACTTCCACAGTACTCCCACAATACTCTGACAGTACTGTTGTGTGCTCCTGTGGAAGCAGAGAGGAGAGGCATCTAACCAGACATCCTAGTGTTTGGATCAAACTTTCTAAGATATTTCTTTCATTGTTATTAATTTGATTGTAATTTATGAGAAATGTTGAATGTTGTGGGATTATGGACCCCTTTATTAGCTGACGTATTCTCCCAGCACTGTATTGTTGCTATTGGACTCTAACTTGTGGACTTTGTCATGGATAAAGACTTGTGTCATATATGTGAAGCAAAGACTTTCAACCTGACTGATGATGTACATTTGAAATATTTTCCTGCTGTTTCCTTGTGAACTGATGCTCAGAGATTTGATGTTGTGTTATAGAACTTTACAGGTCACGTTCATCTGTTTATTAAGGCATGCTTAACTGTAAAATATAACATTGGAAGTGTAACATTTCAACTTTTTCTTTTAAAAGATGGAGACTCAATATTAAGACCATCTCAATAATTCTTTATCTACAATGAAATTGGATTTACTCTTTTATTTGACAATGATGATGCACTTTGTTATTAGTCAAGTTAACCCTCCAGTTCTGAACGTCGGTATACAAGTGTGTACTGTGTTACTGATACATGAGCCAGTGTGTGTGTGTTAGTCATAGTGAGCTGAGGCTGAGGCTGAGACAGTGACAGAGCAGCGGTGCCGCACTCCATCAGCATCAGTCTGTTAGCGCGTCTGAAGTGTGAACGGACACTGAACATTCAAGTCCTGTTGTGACACGTTCTTTAAAACAATTAAAGATGTAGTCACTCATGTACCTCTGCTGTTGCCTGGATCTCCAGCCATCTGCTGCTCTACATTATTAATCAGCTTCCCTCAGAGCCTGCCGGGAGAAGAGAGGAGAGGAGAGCAATCGTTGAGCTTATCATTTATTTACTTTTTAGGAACGCTCCTGTCTCAATCTCTCAATCTCTCAATCTCTCAATCTCTCAATCTCTCAATCTCTCTCTCTCTTTATTTATCTCTCTTATTCCCTCTTGTCCTTGCTCTCTCTCCTTTTTACGCTCTATGTGTCTCACTCTCCCCCTACGAAAGCATTGCCAGGTCACTGTCAATGTTCGAATTTACAAAATAATACATGTTCATTCACACCTGGAGGCAGCTTCACTGTTCATTAGAGGTTAAATATTTATTAATTTATTAATTCATTTGTCTCAGAATATGTCCTTCTCTGTAGTCTTGCCTAGCTAGGCCTTTGACTTCAGGCCCATCTGTAGAATACTTAACAGCAGAGCACACAGCCCTAGAGTTAGTCTGATTCAATTTGCTCCCTTGAGGATTTTCAGGAAATTACTTTTGATAGTCAATAACACAATTAAGTAAACTACACACACATTAGCATGAATAATTGATCAGAAATTATGTATTACCACGAAGTACTGCCTCAATTATAGATGAGGCGACACCCTGGTGACACAGAGGAGAGAGAGAAAGTCAGAAGTCCTGCCTTATGATACCTAGAACCCCCATCCTCCACCCCTTTTTCATGTTTTTCTCTCATTATCTTGCTCTCCTTTTCCCCTTTTCCCCTCCCTCCCTCTCTCTCTCTCTCTCTCTCTCTCTCTCTCTCTCTCTCCCCCTCTCTATGCGTTAATAAAGATGCTTTGTGCATGTTGTAAATACTCCATTAATAAAAAGACATTTCATTGCGTCAGAAACTTTTGATTCCTTTTTGATGATCTATTTTAAAAATGGTTCTGCTCATCTACTTCTAATAGACAGCTACTTCCCTTTAGCCGTCCTGAGGGATCTCGACTTTAAAAACTCAAGTTGTCTTTTCAATGTTTGCATTGAGTTTCATAAAGTGTTTCTGCTCATTTAAACCTAATTTGTAAAGGGTCATATTTACAGCAAGTGTATGAAGAGCTCATAAGAAAAGTAGCTAAACACCCAGTGACATGGCAGATAGTGATAACACTGTGTATACTTATACGAAATATACTCCATGTCCTAAAAACGGAACAATGCACCAATATGGCTGACATTGACATTCACTCAAATCACACAAAGGCGGTTGACAGCACATTCAATTCCTCCAAATTGAATACAGTAGTTTAGGAATTTAATCATTAGTAAAAACAAAAGATGCAGTGGTTGTAATGACTCCGATCATCATTATACATTTTGCATGACGGCGCCCCATCATTTACAGCTTTAATATTTCATAAACAAGTCAAGTTGTTGGGGACATTCAGCGTGGGCATGTGGCATCATTGATAATTCTCTGTCACCTAAAAAAAGTCCTGAGGCAGTTTGGAGCTGCATTGTTGTATTAAATTAGCTGGAGAGGCGCCAGAGACACAGACAAACAGTGTCGGTGAATATGGAGAAGCAGTGCTCAACTCAGTTCTCCCAGGAAAAGTTAATGGACTTCTTTTGTTGCAGTAATGAAGTTGTATAGAAGCCTGTGGAAGGACATGACCTGAACCAGAACCAGGAAGTTCTGTAGGAAGGCTTGATACACACACACACATTCACACACACACACAAACACACACACACATATACACGCAAGTTGCATAAACACACAAACATACATATATAGGATAGACACATATGCATGTAGGCAGTTTGTTTGTAGGTATGACACTTCGCCCTGGAGCCAGAAAGAAGTCGGAACATCCATAGGCATCATCACTGCTAATTTTAATTCCTGCATCTGAAACGATCATTAGTCCAATCAATTTGAATCAATTAGCCCTTGTGTTGTCTTAACATTCTGTATACTCCTCTTGTCTTAAGGGTAAAAAATGACCCACCTTCAAAAAAAACTAAAATAAAGCAGCTTAATTGAGTTTTAAACCCCTAATTTATTTTGCATGAAGAAACAACCTGTCATTCATCACAAACTTTGTGAATATGCTAAATGAATAAATGTGAATATGTGGGTTTTCCCTCTTCACATTGCAGAAAGACTGCATTTAATCAGTGGACAACCATTCATTTTATTACAGCAGACCTGTCATAACTGTTTTCTTTACTAAAGTAGAGGTGTACTATTGCATCATACTCTGGGTTGTTTTATTCCCCATCTTCTTCTTCAGATACCTCCTCTTCTAAATCATTGTTCTCTTGTTCCTTCTGGACATCTGGAAATATCAGATCTACAACCTGTAGATCTGAGAGCTGAGACCCTAACCCTGTTAGGCACTGAAATGTGCAGTCATGGCTTCAGCAAAGAATACTGGGGGTACTGTCATTTGCAGGACCTTTGTAGCCTTTGACTGCATTCCCCATTAGTAAACAATGCTTTGAATACATTTTCATTTTGTCTGAAATTTGGTTTAGTTTGTCTGAAATATTTATTTTGTCTGTGAACTTGAGTCATGTATGGGATCGTGGAGGGGGGATTCTGCACCTGCACACGGAAGTTTTAGTTTTGTCTGAGTTCAATCCGGATCACAAATAATCTAAATATCTTATTGTATGTATGGGTGTGTGTCTATGTGTGTCTCTCAGTTGTTTTTGTGGTGTGTATAATGGTACAGCTTTCATGGAAATGTGAACAAAGACAATGTTTCACTTTTCTAATGTTGGGGTCACTTTTCCTAAAGTCATTAATTTTCAAGTAAAGAAAATAACCTTTAGGGGGTTTTCTCTGCTGATAAACATAGTGACAGGTAATTTTTGACCCCTAAGACAACACAAGGGTTAGGTTCTCTGATGGTTCTGGTAAGAGACCAGCATATTGTAATGCAGCAGTCTGCTATCTGGCCCCAAACCCACAGACTGGCTCTGTCTTACTCAGCATAAACAGAGACCATCTACACACATTCTGATCAATGCTAGGAGTTCTGAATGGATGGACTGCCTCACAAACAATTGCACAAACACACACACACACATACACACGCACACCCACATGGCCAGATTAGTTCAAGAAAGAGGTCCATAGAGGGAAGTGTTAATCCTGTCCACTAGAGGGTCCTAGTGAGCAGAGTGGAAGAATAAATCACTGCCAGGCTCAAAAAACTTATTGCCTCTTGTTTCAGTCAACATGATGCATTTTACTCATCTCTCCATTTAAAATTTTTTACTGAAATTATTTAAATAAGACTTTCATAAATAGTTTTGATTTAAAGCGGAATGTGTATTTTACACAACATCTTTATATGGAGCTTTATATGCAGTGCACACTCAAAAGCAATATAGGAAGAAAGTAAAAGGGAGAGGAAGGAGGCCAATTGAGAGGTCTGTGGTATGAAGATAATCTGTGAAAGGTCAAGTTGGGGGAGACAGTAGGCAGGTGAAAGGGGAGGAAGGGTGGTCAGGGTGGGAGCAGTTAGAGGGTTGTGTGTGTATGTGATGCGCATTTGTCTGTGTGTGTGTGTATATTTGTAGCTGTGTTTGAGTCTGTATGTATGTCTGTATGTCTGTGTGTATGTGTATTAGTGTCTGTCATGTATATGTGTGTGAAAATGTGTGTGTATCTCAGAGTTTCCTAGGCCCAGTAACTGGGCAGTACAGCAATGAAAGGCCTCATGTTTCACTGGTTGACAGAACTCAGTCCATGTGTGAGTGTCCATTACTGAGCATAATATGTGTGTGTGTTACAGAGAGAGAGAGAGCCAATTAGAGCCCAGCCCATGTGTGTGTGTCCATCATTTGAACAAGCCAGCCCTGCACCCGCCAAGACTCCTGGGAAACGATCCACTGTAGCCATCTCCTATTATAGCAGTGAGCTGGAGGGGAGGGGGTGGGGGTGGGGTGGGGGATGGGGGAGACATGGGTGGAAAAGGGGGGCAGAGGGCAAGGGAGGCAAGAGAAGATGGTGACGAAAGGTAGGAGCTTAACATGGGTGAAAGGGGGAGGGCTCAGAAAACTCCCTCTCACCTTCTTCAGAGGCTACAGTTAGATTGCACACTGAATGACCTGCAGAACCTTTCTACAGTTTTGACTGAGATACAGAACCTTCCCACAGTTCTGACTGACCTGCAGAACCTTCTCACAGTTCTGACTGGGGTGCAGAACTTCCCCACAGTTCTGACTGGACTGCAGAACTTCCCGACAGGTCTGAAAGGGGTTCAGAATATCCCCTCAGCTCAGACTGGGTTGAGCTCAGAGGCCTCTAACACACCTTCCTCTAAATTTGTCATATACCACCTGCACACCACCTCTACACCTCCTCTAAACCATGTCAACACCTCCCTCTACACCTCCTCTACACTTTATCAACACCACCTCTACAACACCCCTACACATCCCTAAATACTTAATTTTAAACCACCCCTAAACTAACATTACACCACTTCTACACTTCACTCCACACCTCCTCTACACCACCTCTACATCTCCCTGTACACCCTGGATGGTTCATAGTTCAGAGGTCATAGAGCAATGCTTTGGTAGAGCAAAACTGTTACGCCCACTGTTCATCCAGCAACAAAAAATTCCTTGATAATCCAGAATAATCTAAAATTATGCAAACTCTAAATCTTGTTTATCTAATCTGTTGGGAATGAAAGACCATTAGTTGACACTTGGTTGAAGTGCTTGTCTCTGTGCTGCCATGTGAAGAGGAGGATCCTGTACTGTGTGAGGCAGTAGGCTATTTATGTCTCTCTGAGGGGCACATGCGCCCCAAACCCCCCACCCCCAAGCCCTACACATACACACACACACACACACACACACACACACAAACACACTCACCACAACAATAGGTCTATAAGAAATAGTTTCCCCCTCCAAATCTCATGCAGGGGTCTCAACAACTGGTTTCAAAGTGCTGATAGTTACTGTCGGTCACTAGTTGTTAGCAGATAGCCATTCCAGGTTTAAAAATAGTGGAGGGGTCTGTTTGTTTCATCTTTCTGACACACGACACCTCTCTGACTGCTGCCTCTCGCTCACATTTGCGCGTCTCTCTCAGCCCCCAATCCCCAGCACGGTCGCTGGTCACTCTCTCTTGGACGACACCTTCGTTTTTGTCTGGTCTCTGACCTGGGGTTGTGCAGGGAGCTGAGGCTGTCTGACCGTGAGCTCAGAGGCCCGGAGGTGGACCTACTATATGGATGTGTCTGATGCTGATCCCCGATAAAAGAGAAACAAAGAGAGAGAGAGAGACAGACACCGGAAGAGAAAGACAGAGACACACAGAGAGCAAGACAGACAGAGCTGCTTGTGTGAGGCCTGTGAGGGAGGATTTCTGTCAGAGGGACAAAGAACTCTGTCTTCACTGATTAGAGGCTGCAAAGCGGAGGCTCCTCTGTACTGCAAGAGATCTTGGAGGATTTACTGAACAACACAAATATGGATTCCAGGAATGGAAGGTAAGGATACTGATATGTTCTGATAAGATCTTGTGTTGTGTGTCATGTGCTCTATTGCAATGTGTAGAGTGTTTAGCAAGCCCATGTGGACAGGGTACCCTCAAAAGTGCATTGTGTTAAATAAATAATGAAAAACTACAGCTGCGCAACATACTTCTGTGTGAACATGGACACACTGGCACATTTATCACAGACAAGCAAGATAGTTGCACTTGTTTGTTTCACATTCCAGATAGCTGACTGTCACTGGCATTCATAAGCACAACTTAGCAGCACCACTTTTTTGCATTTTCTATCCTGTGATGGTGCCATCCCTGTTTAACAGCAGTATGGCTTCTACAGAACACATAGCTCATCACTGAGGCCTCCCTGGTGTCAAGTTGTATCTTTCAGAGGCCCCCTGAAAGGTAAAAATAAACCTGCCACATCCAATGATGAACAGAAATCTCCCTGACCAAAGGAGAGAGAAGATTTTGTGTATGTAAAAAAGTTAGAGAAAGATGAGGGAGAGAGGAGGGGGGAGAGAGAAAAGGAGAGATAGGGAGAGGAGAGATAGGGAGAGACAGAAAGAGAACATGTGTCAGGTAGAGAGCAGGAGACAGTGTGGAGAGACAGAATGACAGCAAGAGATATCAGATTATTGGCACAAGAAGAAAAAGATGTTGCTAAAACGATAGGGCTAAAAGGCATTGCTGTAATTTCTGTCGTCACGTGTAGCTATAATGATGGATTGGAGATTGGAGAGCTGACATCAAGCGACATGTCTATATTTACAAGGAGACAGATATATATCCACGGTAATCACACTCATTCCCTAGTACCAACACAAGTGTTGCCAATGTCTACATACTGTACTCTTAAATACTGTTATTGATCAAGTACATGCTGTAAAAATTACTCATATACAGTATTACACTACGCACATAAACCATCATCCTTTCTTTTGTTTGATGCTAAATGTTCATGTGAGTGTCTTTATTCCTAGTGTGTTGTCATTATAGTAAGAAGGTTGTATTTAGCAGACACTTTTATTCAACTGTACAGGGAATTCAAATCTACAACTTCTTAATCTGTCAAATACTCTACCACTGTGCAATACCAATCCCATGAAGTAAATACTATTAGTGTACCGTAGATATATAAATACTCAAACTAAAACAAACTCCCTGGGATTAAGGCAGGAATCTACCCAGGCCACCCTGAGTGTCTGTATAAGACATCTGCAACCAGGGTTTTAACCCAAGTGTATGTCAGTCTTTCTCATTATGCACACTGGCATATACACTTCTCCTCCAGGGTTATCAAGCAATTCCTTGATTGTTACCAGTGGAAAGCCCAATAAACTCATTTTTCCTGGCATCAGTCCCACATTGTTGCGGCTCTTCAGTGGATGTGACTCTGCTTGTACTGACCACACAAACAGTTATCACACCAGTGTTGATGATACGTATAAGTCAACTGTACAGAAAAAATAGAGCATGAAGGATGGAGTATGCATGTGTAAGTGTGTGTGTTTTGCGTATGTAGGTACTGTTCCCCAAGTCATGAGGTATTAATGGGCCACCAGATATTCCGGGCTGGGTAAAGACTGCCTGGCAGCTGTAGTAAAATTAACCACACACACACACATACACACACACACACACACGTACACACATACACAAATGTATATTCCATCCTTCATGCTCTATCTTTCCTCTACAGTTGACTTCTGTTGACATACTGTGTAGATACTGACATACACACACAGTTTTACCCAAATCCTTTCCACTGGGTTCACCCAGGCTGTCCTCTCAGTGTTCTAACAAGTCTTTGCTTTACCATGGTTTACCCTCACCTAAAAGCAGTAGCATATCAGCACACAGCATATTCTGTCCACCGTTAATTATAAACACTGCTAAAGCGAGGACATGATGTCAAATGTAAGCTGTAGCTCAGTGCTTACTAATGATGACCACCTGCTGATGGTCTATGGGATACTGTGGGACTCCATTTTAGGCACACACTTGACAGTAGGGAGTATTGGTCACTACAGAACTGGTGGTGACAGGGAGGGGGGTTGGGTGGAGGGGCCAGATCATCAGGGTTTGTAAGGGAAACGTCGTCCTCCTTTCCTAAAATAACTCACGTGAGCCTCAGGGTCTCTCTCTCTCTCTCTCTCTCTCTCTCTCTCTCTCTCTCTCTCTCTCTCTCTCTCTCTCTCTCTGCTGTGCCTAGCAACTGGGTGGCTCGGGTCACCACATGGCTGTGAAGGTCAGAGCGATTGACTGGGAGGATTTACAGTGCTGTTTTCAGCTCCGCATACAGAACATCACTGCTTCATTCAGGGAAAAGTAGTCTCTTTAAAAGGCTGACCTATCAATCAAATCATTAACAACTACCAGTACTGTCACTGCTGTACTCTTGGAGCATTTTAGATTTGTGAAAGTTTGCTCTTTATGGCGTTACCTACAGAGTAGACAAAAAAGCAAATTTACTTCTATAATGTGAAGTGCTACTGTTTCCAAAAAGGAATGAATATATATGCCCTACACAGAATATTCTGCCTAATTACTGGTCTTAGAAAATAGGCTGCATTTCTGCTGCAGATGATTCTAATCCAGCACCCCTGTCTTTCTCTCTTTGTGTTGACAGGCGGCATTCACACAGACAACTTCTCAGATGCACATTGTCTTAGCGGAATACCCTACAACCCCCCACCCAGCCTACCTGGGCCCTTTTGGGCCCCAAACACAGGACACTCGGACACTCCTTACCGTGTGTGTGTGTGTGTAAAAGAGAGAAAAATAATTCAAGACATGATTTTTGGCATGACTGAGTGAACAAGCCTTCATCATGACTACAGTGGAGAAGCGTCACTCTGGTCGCCGTGGCAGTAGCCACCGGAAACACAGCGATGGTGGCTACAGCGACACATCCAGCGGAAGCTCCTTCCTGGACGAGACGGATCGTGAGGTCAGCAGTCTGACCGACCGCGCCTTCAGGAGCCTCTGTATCGGTGAGGAGGCAGTTTACAATGACTCAGACCTCTGCTCCTCCTCACCCTCCTCTCAGAGGGAGAGAATGCAGGCATTCAGCCAGGAAAGGCCAGGTCAGGAGTGGGGCAGGGAGGAGGAGAGGCAGGACAGGGAGGAGAGGGACAGAGAGATGCTGAAGAGAGCTGCCCAGGAGAGCTTCAGTCATAGCCTTGAGCAGTATGGCCAGGAGGGGTCCTGGGTGCAGGGAGGGGGGGCTGAGACACTGCAGAGGGACCTGCAGCAGTGGGGGAGCTATGGGGAAGGGGGGTTGTCTTCCACATTCCAGCGCACCTCCATAGACATATCTCAGCAGGAGAATATTCTGACAGAGGAACGCCTGTCCTTACTTAGCAATGGAGCCATAGACCTTTGCGCACAGCAGCGTCGAAGTCGCTCCAGGGTCTCATCTCTCATCAAAGCCTTTAGCTCAGAGGGTTACAGAGACAACGATGCTGGTGGGTTACCAGAGGGAAAACTCAGGGACTGGAACAACATTGAGCCCAGCTGGGACAAATCAGCTCTGATGAGTATCCAACGAGAGCTGTCAGAGTTCTCAACAGCATACCACAACAACTTTAACACAGGCCCATTCCCTTCCTCTTCCTTGTCTGGTCCCTTTCCCACCCCTGGCCCGTTTGGCCCTTTCTCTGGAGGTCCAATACCCAACACTGCTACCCTCCCATTTCCCCCCAGGGAGACCAGCCTCTACTCCTCAGAGGTGGCTGGTTCTGTGGCCCATATGGACACTTCAGGCTCCTCCTTCATGAGGTCTGCCCACAGCAAACAGGGCAGCATGTTCTCCCAGCTCAACTCCACATCCAACTTCTTCATGCACAGTGAGCTTAGCCCCTTCAGGGTGTGGAGGAACCAGGCCCGTTTCCCCTTCCAGCATGGGGACCAAGTCTCCGGGTTCATGTCTCCCATGGAGTTCCCCAGATGGTACGAGACGCCCATGTACAAGGAGCTAACTATGGGCCACCAAATGCAGAGCCATGCCATGTTCTATGAGCAGAGGGGGGTTCGCCCCCAGAGGAAACACCTGGAAGCTGTAGCCCCCCTGCCTCCCAACCGCTCGACCTCAACCTCCACGGTGCTCCACAAGTCCCTTGCCCTGGAGAAACTCTCAGACTCTGAGCTGACCCAATACCCACCGTGGAAACGCAGCCGGAGTGTAGGATCCAAACACCTCTCCTCGCATCGCCCCTCCACAGTCTCGCCCACTAACGACTGGTCCCGGCGTAACAGCCATGAGGGCGTCCACTCCGTCACCGAGCTCCGTCAGAAGGTCACCATGGTGACCGCAGAGCAGAGCATCGCCATGGAAACTAGCAGCAGCAGCAGCACCACACCTTTCAACATCAGCCAGCTGCTGACGCCCATCATCCACACACGTCAGGATACCGAGACCTCCGAAGTCTTCCCGCCCACCCTGTCACCCCCCCTTGCAGTTGAGTATCCCCCAGCCCGGGGCGAAAGTCGGGGCGCCACTCCAGACACCAGAATGTCCAACTACAAGTCCAGGGCCTCCAGCCTCCTCTTCAACCTAAAGGACAATAGAAAGAGAGTGAAGAGCACCTACAGCCCCACCAAGTTCAAAGGCCTGGAGGTGACTGACAGGAGCAAGCAGCCGTCCACCTTGGACAGTTTTGAGCCAAGAGACACAATCATAGACATACCCTCTACCCCAGACCTACAAATCCCTCAGGTTATTGTACAGGAGGAGCCTGCCATGATAGATTATTCAGCACGCTCGCAACACCCGCAGTCATACCAACACCACAGTAATCCAGGACAGATGCCTACCATCTCACCAACACACCCACATTATCACCCACATCACAGCCCTGCACTGCTTCCTCCAATAGCATTTGCTGGGCAGCCCTCATCCCCTAATGCAGCCTATACTGGCCAACAACGTACCTCGAGACCAGAGGACTATCTGACTGTTAGGTCAACTGTAAATCCAGGGTATCATGAGTACAATACCATTACACAGGAGGGCTACGCAGGAAAAGAGCACCTGTCTAACGGACAGGCTTGTCTGGGAGGTCTAACACCATTAAACACTGCCAGGCCAGGGCCTGAGGCAACTAGGACAGATAGCCTGGTCATGTACCAGCAAACCAGCCCCAATAAACTAGGTGTGCACAACACACAGCCTATGATGAGATCTCCTCTTCTCAACCTAAACCTTAACACTACTCTAGACCCACCCTCGCCTTTCAGGGACACTCAGAGAACAAATTCTTTCACCCCTAACCAATCAAGAGAGAAGCAAGTTTCCGCACAGAGGTTGGAGCCCAGTCCCTATACAGTGGCAGGCCAGAGGTCCACCGGAACAGACGGATATGAGCAAGAGAGAGAGAACATGTTCAGTTACAGCGATGCCTCCTCACAGGACAGTTGGAGACATCAGGTTTTTGTTAACAACACTAACAACAATGACGCAGATCAATTAGGATTTAATGACAGAGTTAAGCCAGTGGTGCCCCCTTGGAAAGGAGATATAGCTACTCTTATAGAGAGAGATAGTTTCTCACAGTCGACTCAAAGAACAGCTGGTGCACAGAAACAAAACCTTATCTCTGCAAGACAGCAATATGAAGCAAAGAGTGAGTGGGATTTGAAGAAAGAACAGGGGAGGAATGAACAGAAGGAGCCTTTGGATACAGGAATATCATATCCAAAAGGAGAATTCTCAAAAGTGATTAATAAATCCCCAAAGAAAGACATGTTTCCTGTTTCAGATCAAACACTGGCCAATCACTATGCTCCAATCACTGATGCCCCACTCAGAGACACTGCTTTTTATGGGAAACAAATACCTGGTAGGATAACCGATATGTATGGAAGTCAGGAGCAACACCAGTTCCATAAGGGCTCACTGGTGAAAGATAGTTATCAGATAAAGAAGGATAAACTCAGTCGAGATTACAGTCAGAAGATGGCCTATTCTGAGGCCAATGCTAAGCAGGAATATCTTCAGAGAAAAGCACAGTCGTGGACGGAGGACAACACTGGGCCCAAATATCAAGGGTATGAAGTGAAACAGCTTGGTGACCTGAACACTCAAAAGAATTCATCATTCATCCATACAGATCAAGCCAAGGAAGACCTGGATAGGGCAGAACAGGCTAAAGCAGAGCTAGCTAAAGCAGAGCTAGCTAAAGCAGAACAAGCTAATGCAGAAAAAGCTCAAGCAGAGCTAGCTAATGCAGAACAAGCTAAAGCAGAGCTAGCTAAAGCAGAACAAGCTAAAGCAGAACAAGCTAATGCAGAAAAAGCTCAAGCAGAGCTAGCTAAAGCAGAACAAGCTAAAGCAGAGCTAGCTAAAGCAGAACAAGCTAAAGCAGAGCTAGCTAAAGCAGAACAAGCTAAAGCAGAACTGGCTAAAGCAGAGCTAGCTAAAGCAGAAAGAACAAAATCAGAACAGTTGATGGCAGAGCAATCTAAAGAGGAGCTGGCAGAAGTAGAGCAAGCTGAAGCAGCCATGGAGGAAACAGAAAAGGCTCAAATGCAAGTCTCGAGTATAGCTGTGGACAAATCTGATCAAAGTGATGTGATCAAAGATCTGTCAGTCAGAAATAGTTTGCAGAAAGGGAATGCTACAGTCGGCAAATATGATTGTCTACCTGTGGACAGCGCTGATGAATATGCAAAAGTAAGAGAAAAGTATGGTTTCAGTAGCACTCTCACAGCCAACAGAAACATCCAGTCTGATGCCACCTCAACTGACGGGGGTCAAATGCCAGGGATGGAAGAGGATAAGGCAGCATCACGAAAGGACAAGGATGAAATAAGCTCTGTCATCGTGAATGAAACTGCTGAGGTGGAGGAACAAGGGAAGACAGGTCAGAGTTCAAAATACGAGGAAGTCAGAGAGAACCAGTATATTTACAGTGAGTCTTCAAAAGAATTCAAACTGTTCAGTGCAAATGAATCAGCAACAGTGGAGGGTAAAACAGCAGAATCTATTAAATCAATCACAAATGACCCCAATGCATCCAAGACTAAAGCAGATCAACAAGATTGTAGTGAGACTCCAGCACATAAAGACAACTACACTCCCGTCAAGTCTCAGCTCCTTGATAGGAAACCCAGCAAGCAAGCTGAGCAGAGTGGAACACTGATTAAAGCTCCAACTTCTTCTATGTCATTTAGAGCCTTGTCTTACAAAGAAAGAGGCCAGACCAAACAGGAGATCCTGACCTCTAAACTTAAGGCCCATGCAGAAAAGGAGATATCAGCAATCAAAGAAAAAGGCTATGCTATACGAGATGGGTTTTTAAGAAACCCTACCAAACACCTGTCTTTAAGTGCCAACATACGGCAGAAGCCCCAGACTCAAGAAGCTGTGAAGAAAGAGTCAACAGTTGTCAACGATACGCAGCTGAAACAACATGAGGCCTCCACTGGAAAAAATACTGAGGCAGACAAATCTTTTTCACCTCCAGTCAGTGAAACCCATGATAGTCCGTTTGTGAAAAAGGAACTAAAAACAGAAACTAACCATGTCTCTGACAACTTCAATGAGGTATTGAAACATTTAGATAAAGAAAAGATGGAATGCCTTTCGCAAGAGCAAAACAATCCATCAACACCTGTCCTAGGTGCCAGCAAAAAGGATGCAGAAGATGACAGTCTTCAGATTATGGGTATTATGGTGACTGTGAGAGAGAAAGAACCTTTGGGGCAAGTGGACAAAAGTATCATTCAAGAAGGCACTCCAGTGAAAGATAAAGATAACAACAAGTTTGAGGCAATTACTACCAATAAAACTCAGCCCAACCCAGACGAGTTCTCCAATAAAGATAATGGTAATATGGAACACAAGACTCCCTCCTCCTCAGCTTTCTGTCCAGGTGAAATAGCTTTACATAATGAATCCCAACCAGCTGAACAATGTATGCTGCTGGAAACAAGCAATCCAAGAGACTCTATAGTTGAAGATCCTGTAATTGCAGAGCAAGAAGTTGAAAAAATTAAGAAGGCATGTGTGATAAAAGAGAAAGGGAATAAGTCAGAGGAGAATTCTCTGTCCAAAGGATGTCAGTCTAAGAGAGAAATTGTACCCCATGACCCCCCTGCTGTCAGAGACACAGCTAAAAATAAACCACTGACTGAAACTCAACCCCTTCTCTTCAAACAGGGCATAATAGCCCAGAAAGCCAAAGACTATGCTAATGGGAACCTGAATAAGAGCCTTGTGAAGAAGAGCATTCAAGATGGTGGACACTCCAGAGACCCTATAGTGCTTCAAGAAGATGCCGATGTACACAGAGATGGCGTTGCCATTGCAGGCATGATTTCACCACCAGGGGAAGTTATTTCATTAACAAGTGTTCAACAGGTCGGTGAAGCTATAGCCAAAGATCTTCAGCAGGTTGAAATAACAAAGTTTGAAAACGGAAAAAGAGATACAGCAGTAGCAGATGATAAAAGTACAAGATCTGTTCTCACTTCAACAAAGGTAACTGAGAAAGAGCTACACAAGAATGGATTCATGAAAGATGAGACAAACCAGGACACCAAAGCAAACCCAGACCTTTCCTGGCAGACAGACAGTCTTCCAAATGAAGTCTTTGTTTTGAACAAAAATAAGACCAGAGCAGTGGAACTGAACTCAACCAATGAGATAGATATGGAGAATATGAAACTACAAAGTGAGAGCAAGAAAGAGGCTCAACTGAGGAAGGGGAGCGGTGCTAGGGGAGCAAGGGGAGAACCGGTAGACCAGGACAGTCAACGCAGGGAACCTGACCCTCAGACTAAAAATGTATCTGATTCATCAGCAAGAGAAAATGCAAGTGCTAAACAAGACATCAAGGCTAAACCCGTTTTTGAGATATCGGCAATTGCTGACTACGCTAGATTAAAGGTCATCTCCTCAGAGGAGGAAGACAGGCCTAAACTGGACAGTCCAGGGCGAAAGGATGATTACTTCCCCAGAATCCAGACTCGCCCCAGCAGACGGCCTGTTTTCACTACAGAGGCTCCACAGGAGCAGGCAGTGAAAGAGGTGATGTCGGGAGAAGAACCAAAGGTTACTGTGGGGAACAAAGACAGCAATGCTTCTGCAGTTTTCTCAGCTATGGAGCAGGATCAGAAGAAGACAGGGATGTTTGAGCTGAAGAAGACGGTCCCATCTAACAAGGCCAAAGAAGGAAAGGGAGTCACTTGCATGGAGAAAGCACCTACCCAACATCTCAAACACAACGCTGAGGCCACATTGAGGAGTGAGGAGGGGGAGGAGAGACAGACAAAGAAGAAAGATGAAGAGAGGAGGGAAGCAGAGCTAAGGAAGGATGAGGAAAGAAAAGCAAAACAGAGAGAGGAGGAGAAAAGAGAAAATGAGGAAGAGGAAAGGAAAGCAAAACAAATAGAGGAGGAAAAGAGAAAGGAGGAGAATATGAGAAAGGAGGAGAAGAGGAAGAAGGAAGAGGAGAGGAAAAGAGAGGAGGATAGAAGAGCTAAAGAAGAGAGGATGAAAGAGGAGGAAAGGAAAAAGGAGGAAAAGAGGAAATTAGAGGAAGAGATTAAAGCCAAAAAGACTGAGGAGAGGAGGAAGGAGGAGGAAAGGATGAGGGAAGAAGAGAAGAAAGTGAAACAGATGGAGGAGGAGAGGAAAAGGGAGGAGGAAAGAAGGAGAGAGGGGGAAAGGAGGAGAGAGGAGGAGAGAAACAGGGAGTCAGAGAGGAAAGCAAGACAAATAGAAGAAGAGAGGAGAAGGGAAGAGGAAAAGAGGAAAGAAGAGGAGAGGATAGCAAAAAAGAGAGAGGAGGAGAAGAGAAGGGAAGAGGAGATGAGAAAGGAGGAGGAGAAGAGGAGGGTAGAAGAGAGAAGGAAAGAGGAGAAGAGGAAGAGGGAGGAGGAGAGAAAGAGAGAGGAGGAGAGGAGGAAAGAAGAGGAAAGGATCATAAAAAATAGAGAGGAGGAGAAGAAAGCCAAAGAGGAGGAAGAGAAGAGAAAAGTGGAGCAGAGAAAGAGAGAAGAGGAAAAGAGAAGGGAAGAGGAGGAGAAGAGGAGAGAAGAAGAGAGGAAGAGGGAGGAGGAGAGAAACAGAGGAGAGGAGAGAAAGAGAGAGGAGGAGAGAAAGAGAGAGGTGGAAAGGAGGAAAGAAGAGGAGAGGATAGCAAAAAAAAGAGAGGATGAGAAGAAAGCTAAAGAGGAGGAGAAGAAAAAACAGGAGCAGAGACAGAAAGAAGAGGGAAAGAGAAGGGAGGAAGAAAAGAGAAATGAGGAGGAGAGGAGGAGAACAGAGAGGAGAGAGGAGGAGAAGAAGAGGGAGGAGGAGAGAAAGAAAGAGGAGGAGAGGAAGAGGGAGGAGAGAAAGAAAGAGGAGGAGAGAAAGAGAGAAGAGGAGAGGATAGCAAAAAAGAGAGAGGAGGAGAAGAAAAGAGAAGAGGAGGAGAGGAAGAGGGAGGAGAGAAAGAGAGAAGAGGAGAGGATAGCAAAAAAGAGAGAGGAGGAGAAGAAAAAAGAGGAGCAGAGAAAAAGAGAAGAGGAGGAGAGGAAGAGGGAGGAGAAAAAGAAAGAGGAGCAGAGAAAAAGAGAAGTGGAGGAGAGGAAGAAGGAGGAGAAGAAAAAAGAGGAGCAGAGAAAGAGAGAAGAGGATAAGAGAAGGGAGGAAGAGATGAGAAAGGAGGAGGAGAAGAGGAGAGAAGAGAGGAGAGAGGAGAGGAAGAGGGAGGAGGAGAAAAAGAGAGAGGAGGAGGGAAAGAGAGAGGAGGAGAGGAGGAAAGAAGAGGAGAGGATCTCAAAAAAGAGAGATGAGGAGAAGAAAAAAGAGGAGCAGAGAAAAAGAGAAGAGGACGAGAGGAAGAGGGAGGAGAAAAAGAAAGAGGAGAGAAAGAGAGAAGAGGAGAGGATAGCAAAAAAGAGAGAGGAGGAGAAGAAAGCTAAAGAGGAGGAGGAGAAAAAAGAGGAGCAGAGAAAGAGAGAAGAGGATAAGAGAAGGGAGGAAGAGATGAGAAAGGAGCAGGAGAAGAGGAGAGAGGAGGAGAGGGAGGAGGAGAGAAAGAGAGAGGAGGAGAGCAGGAAAGAAGAGGAAAGGATAGCAAAAAAGAGAGAGGAGGAGAAAAGAGCTAAAGAGGAGGAGGAGAAGAAAGAGGAAGAGCAGAGAAAGAGAGAAGAGGAGAGGAGGAAAGAGGAGGAAAAGAGGAAGAGGGAGGAGAGAAAGAGAGAGGAGGAGAGGAGGAAAGAAGAGGAGAGGATAGCAAAAAAGAGAGAGGAGGAGCGAGCTAAAGAGGAGGAAAGAAAAAGAGGAGAGGAAATGAGAAGGGAGGAAGAGAGGGAAAAGGGGGAGGAGAGGAGAAGAGAGGAAGAGAGGAGAGAGGAGGAGAGGAAGAGAGAGAGGGAGGAGGAGAGAAATATAGAGGAGACGAGGAAAGAAGAGGAGAGGATTGCAAAAAAAAGAGAGGAGGAGAAGAGAGCTAAAGAGGAAGAGCAGAGAAGGAGGGAGGAAGAGAGAAAGAAAGAAGAATTGAGGAGAAGGGAAGAGGAGAGAAAGAGGGAGGAAGAGAGGAGGAAAGAAGAAGAGAGAAGAGAAGAGGAGGGAAGGAGGGAGGAAGAGAGGAGGAAAGAAGAAGAGAGAAAGAGGGAGGTGGAAATAAAAGCAAGACAAATAGAGGAAGAGAAGAGAAGGAAAGAAGAGAAGATAAAAGAGGAGAGGAGAGTTAAACAGATAGATGAGGAGAGGAAAGAAAAGGAGAGGATAGTACAAAAAAGAGAGGAGGAGAGAAAAAAAGAAGAAGAGAGAAGGGAACAGGAGAGAAAGGGAAAACAGATGGAGGAAGACAGGAAAAGGGATGAGGAGAGGAGAGAGAGAAAAAGAGAGGAGATAAAGATGGAGGAGGAGCGAAGGAGGGAGGAAGAAAGAAGAGAAAAAGAAGAGGAGATACGCAAAGAAGAGAAGAGAAGGGAGGAAAGGAGAGAGGAGAGGAAGAGGGAAGCAGAGAGGAAGATGGAGGAGAAGAGGAGAGCAAAAGAAGAAGAGGAAAACAGGAGAAAGGAGGAGGAGGAGAGTATAAGGCAAGATGAGAGGAGAAAGGAGGAGAGGAGAAGGGAGGAGGAGAAAAGAGCACAACAAAGAGAGGAGGAGACAAGAGCTAAAGAAGAGGAGGAGAGGAAGCGGGAAGAGGAGATAAAAGCAAAACAGAGACAGGAGGAGGAGAAAAGGGCAAAGGAGAAGAAGAGGATGGAGGAGGAGAGGAGAGCAAAAGAAGAGGAAGAAAGGAGGATAAATGAGGCAAGGATAAAGGAGGAAGTGAGGTTGAGGGAGGAACATAGGAGAGCAAAACAGAGAGAAGAGAAGAGGAGGGCAGAAGAGGAGAAAAAGAGAGAAATACAGATAGACGATGAGAGGAGAGAGGAAGAGAGAAGAGCAAAAGAGGAGAGGAATAAGCTGGAGAGGAGAGCCAAAGAGAGGGATGAGGAGAGAAGAGCAGCCCAGGAAGCCAGACAAGAGGCAGACAAGATGGATTCTCTACAGTATTACTCAATCAGTGCCTCTGAGGCAGAGAGAAGACCCAGGGAGAGACCCATGCATTCCCCTCTGCCTTCTCCACGGAAAGGGGACCTTCTGGAGCTGGAGCAAGCAGAGGATGGGATGTCCTTTGAAAGACCCCACCCTGCTGCCTCCCCTGCCCTGTCAGCCCCGCGCTCCAACACCTCGTCCCCGGCCCTAGGGCCCAAGCCCACCATGTTCAAGGTGAAGGACAATACCTTCAGGGGATCTATTCTCACCAAAACCATCAGACCCCGCTTCTACAAGAACTTAGAGGAAGACTCCAGAGTGGCCTCACCGCTGGATGCCTGGAGGGGGGGAGGTGAGAGGGTGGAGGAGGAGCAGGAGAAGAGGAGGGAGACTTCTGACACCAATGTACCCACACATCGGTCCCCAGTGGTCCAGCAGTCACCTGTCCCGAGCTCCCTCGCTCACACCCACGACTACCCCAGTAGCCTATCAGAACACAGGGAATACCGAGCCCGAGCCCGCCGCAGCCTAGCATTGGACGAGGAAGACTCCCGCTCCGTCCTCAGCACAATGTCAGAGGATGTGGACAGCTTTGCCACCAGTGCTGGGGACCTGGGTGACTTTCGGGGAGCGTACGACTCGGACTGGGGCAGCAGGGGGGGCTACGAGAGGCCGGACTCCGCTTGCAGCTTCAGCAGTGATGCAGGGAGGCCCCTGGGGAAGCCCCCCACCGTGCCCCCCAAGACAGAGAAGGCCTTGCGCAGAGCCAAGCGCCTGACTACACGCAGGATCAAGAAGGAGTCAACAAAGACTTCGCTTGACAGGGCCACCCCAGAGGACAATCCTCTGAGGGAGGTGTCCAGTGTTCCATCGTCCCACTCAGACCTACGCTCCTCCGGCCGCTCCGCACTCTCCTCCCCCCACTTCTCATCCCCCATCTCCCTCCCCCACACCCCCACTCTTGTCTCTAGTGTCTCCTCCTCCACTGCTGAGCTTCGCCCCTCCCACCGTTCCTTCCACGCCTCCCCCCACGCCACCGCCCCAGTCTCCCTCCCCCTTGCCTCCCCACACCACTGCTCCCCCATTTCCATTCCTCTTGCCTCCCCCCACGCCACCGCCCCAGTCTCCCTCGCCCTCGCCTCCCCACACCACTCCTCTCCCATCTCCGTCCCCCTTGCCCCCAGGTCAGTGTCCAGTGTCCCGTCCTCCCCCACACAGCCGTTGACCCAGTACCACGTAGAGCCCAGTTACCCCCTCACCCAGAGGAAGGTGCTCCAGGACCCTGGCTCTGGTCAGTATTTTGTGGTGGACATGCCTGTCCCTGTCAAGACTAAGACCTTTTTCGACCCGGAGACAGGGAAGTATGTCCAGCTAAATGTACGAAAGTCAGGACAGACTGGGCCCCAGCCTCAACCCCAGGTCCCGTACACTCATCCCCACCTCCCACATACCCAAGCCCTGTCCCCAACTCCATACTCCCAAGCTCAGCCACCCTACCCCAAAACCATGTCTCCAACTCCATACTCTCAATCCCGGGTCCCATACCCCAAAACAATGTCCCCAACTCCATACACCCAATCCCGGGTCTCATATCCCAAAACAATGTCCCCAACTCCATACACCCAATCTCGGGTCCCATACCCCAAAACTATGTCTCCAATGTCCCCAACTTCTTACTCCCAGTCTCAGATCTCATACCCCTATGCCATGTCCCCCTCCTCCGTCCGTCACTATCCCCACAACCAGGCCTACCATCAGGGTTACCAGCCCCAGACTGTATCCTCCTTGCCCCCTCAACGATCCAGCTCAGGGATGTCGGCTCCAGGCAGCTTCTCCCAGGACCTCCAGGAGCCTGATTCGGGGAGGCAGAGTCGTGGCTGGGGGCAGGAGAACCATGGTAGGGTGAGAAGCAGGAGCAGCCTGGGCTGTGTGAGCCAGGAGAGCTCACACAGACAGGTGTACAGCCCAGGGCAGGCTCCCTATATGGATACGGGCTACGACGTGCAAACATTGTATGCACCCACACCGTACGATACACACAAGGGAAGTGACATGCGTAGCCTGCAGGGGGAGGGGATAATGTACAATGAAAATGAAAACCCCGCTCTCTCTGGACCTCCAGGTCGTGACATCATCACTATGAGCGAGCTGGAGGACTTTGCCATGGATTCTTCTGATTGGTGATGACTGTGATTGACAGCTTGTATTGTCTAATAGCTTAACAGTGTATATGTAGCAACACAGATTGACAAATAAATATGAATGTCTAAAGAAACAGACTAGATATATAGTGCATTAATAAGAAACAGAGATATGGTTGTATATGTGACCTATTTAAGAAGAAAAATAGAAAGTGTTTTAGATATAAAGTGTTTGTGTAAGGCTTGTTAAATTGCTGGCCCTGACGATTTCTGCTGCTGACGTTTTGTAGTGATACAAAAATAGAAGCTACTTATGTATAACTGTGTCACAGAAAAGTTTACCATTCCATTTTTGAATGTGTTGAAGATGATCTGCTGGTCTATTTGATAAGCTCACTGTCACCTAAAACTGAGAGAGCATATTTGAGTACTTCTGAAGTATTACTATAGTATCCGACAGACTAAGAAGAAGTCTTTGCTGCTTAGGACTGGTATTTATTTCAATTGCAACATATAATATATAGAGATTTTTTAGATTTTAATGTAGTTAATACAATGTTGAAATTTTTAATATGTGCATGCAATGTAGTGACTGAGAAGGCAACACAAGCTTGATGCAAATGGAAAAGAGACCCTGTGTTTTTAAGTGAAATAACATGACCTGAATGTTGCTCTTTGACAAGTTTCATAATAATGTAGACTGTACATAATAATAAATAGTCTGCATTATTTGTAATGTTTGAGAATGTTTCAGAATTGCTGTGAAGTAAAACAGAGTGGCCTGGACTTGTAGCACACACATGTTCTGCCATATAGTCCTCCATCAGGATTGTGAATGTGGCCTTCAGAGGCACCTTATAAGGAAACAATTAAAAAGTAAACATTTATATTTTTGTCATCTTTCTGTTACTTTATTTACATCCTTTAATTTAATAGGTACACAAATACTCAACAAAGATGGTATTTCGTTTTTTCACAGCTACCATGGGCTTCAATATAATAACTGAAATAGTCTTCAAGTTGTCAAACTCCTTCAGATCTTCTACAGACTACGTTCTCCACTAGCGCTAGCACTATGTGTAGGTATCTCAAAGCGCACAATAGGATTAGGACCCAGTTAGGACACAACAGTCCCCATTCCAGACTTTCCTTCAGGACCATCGCAGTACTGAGTTAAGGACTGCGGTGGTACATTATGATATGTTTAGAAAACCTTATGTTTTGTTGTCAGGTAATGGAAACCAGTGATAGGACTGTGAAGTATCTTTATCTTAATCTTCTTTCAAGTGGTGGTTGAGGTCTGGCGCCATCTTTTGACCACTGACGGATCTGTTTAATCCATTGGCCCAGAGCAGAAGACCAGCCGGACTTATGTCAGAACAAATGGGAGCATAAGAGAACCATTATAGACCTGGAATCTAAACATTTCATGTGTAAAACAGTGATAGCAATAATAGTGGCATTCCTCATGGGGAAGCTGGGTTTGAATCTGGGCAGGGCAATGAAAGTTAATTCATTAACGTCCTCAGGTCCCTCGCTAGGATCAAAACATTCCAGAGTAACAGACACTGTACAGGAGCAACATCGGTTGCCACGACTACCAAATGATTAATCAGAATTCCTGTCTTCGATGTTCCAACAGAAGGATACTGATTTTATGCAGAAGAATTGTCATCTCTACCCAGTCTTGCAATAATTATTGATCTACAGTATCTATATGTCTGTTATTTAGCTGAACTCACATTCTTTGAGGAGAGTTCTAAGTGTAGTCTGAAGGCTTAAAAGTGTAATACAGTTCTTTTGGCAGAACTGTGCGCGCCAGCAGAATTCCTGCCTCAGCGTTTTACTGGGGTAGGCTGACAACCACAGCTAAAGACCAGCCCATGCCACTCTGGCCACCAGGCACCAGACAGAGAGGGAAAGGTCCCATACACATAAATACAGCACACACACTCACACACAAAGATATACTGTACAGACACACTATTACATCCCTCTCTTTGGTTCATAACAAGCACACTATACAAAGACAGTACACACATAGACACACAGAGAGTAAGCGAGAGAGAAAGAGAGAGAGAGCTAGAAATAGTGTGTGTGTGACACAGAGAGAGAGAGAGAGAGAGAGAGGGGGGGGGAGAGGGAGGAAGGAAGGAAGGAAGGAAGGAAGGAAGGAAGGAAGGAAGGAAGGAAGGAAGGAAGGAAGGAAGGAAGGAAGGAAGGAAGGAAGGAAGAGAAATATTCTGTTGTGGTATACAAATGCACACACACACACACAAAGGGAAAATGTTTATCATTGCTTCTACCTTCTACCTGGACTGCTTCCAGAAACTCACAGGAACACAGGAAATGACATTTCCTACATTTTACAGCAGAGTGAGAGGGGAAGAGATAGCTTGGTAGAGAGAGAGAAAACAGAGGGATAAAGTGAGAGAGAGAGAGAGAGAGAGAGAGAGAGAGAGAGAGAGAGAGAGAGGAAGAGAGGGAGAGAGAGAGGAACGTTCCTAAAAGAAGGGGGAGTTTCTGCAATAAGTGGGAACAGAGCATGCACTGTTTCATATTACACACAGTGACTCGAGGCAGCGCAGAGAAATAGAGAGAGGAAAGAGAGAGAGGGAGAAATAGAGAGTGAGAGGAGGAGTGAGTGGTGGGCCAAAGTTGGGGTGTGTGACTGCTTGGTGTTGTGAGCAGTCAGGCCCTGTAGCCGATGGTGTCTAGCAGTAGTAACAGTAGTGTAACTGGGTTTATGGATACACAGGCTCTGTAAAATGAACACCTTCTTTGTTGCAGTCCTGGTTCAGATGCACGTCCTGCTGATAGGTAAGTCGTCTGTTAACCTCTCAACACCAAGAGAAAACCAAATCACTAACATTAACAGTGTACCTGACGTCTACTCTGGAAACCCATTACTAATTAATGACTAATCCTGCAAGAAAGAGAGAGAGAGAGAGAGAGAGAGAAAGAGAGAGAAAGAAAAAAAGAGAAAGAAAAAAAATTACAATGATAATAACTATAACAATAATGTAGGAAATTCTGATGTCTGTGTACAATGTGTGTATTTGTTGACATGCATCACACACGGTACACTGATGCTCTTTGATGTCCTAAACATTTCCCTCTGTGGCCAATGTCAACAAAGCAGACTTGAACACATTCTATTTGGATGTACAGTAAACAAGTACAGTCTGTGGGGCTGGATGTAATGAGCCCATCAGATCTATATCCAAACATTACCCACAGAGAGAAAACTTTGGCAAGGTTTATGGTTCTGTTGATGGAATCTGTACTAAGGTTCTGTAGCAGGATTCTATGTTTGGTTAGTGTTAATAGGTTCTAAGGTTCTAGTTTATGTGTTTGTTTCTGTTCATGGGTTCTGTATTAAAGCTCTGGAATCTGTATTTAGATTGTGTTGCAGTTTTAATATTAAGGATTCCGTGTTTGGCTTTAGTGCTGCTCTAGTGATCTGTACTAGATTATTTTCATCAATCAACTAAACAAAAACAAAAGCAAAACCATATAGATACATTGTATGAAATCTAGATTTTGTTCAACACATAGAAACTAGAAAAAGTTTTTGTTGCGGTCCTGAGAACCTAATAGCATTTGATAAGGCATGGTAGTATGTGTGTAAATACATGTGTAGAAGTAGTATGCTGGTTAGACAGACCCAGAGGGATTCGATACACATAAGATCAAGGAGCAGGAGCACATATGGTCTCTGTTATCTTGTCCTGTGGACCCCTGACCCCCCCCCCCTCTTCTTTCTCTTCTCTCTCAGAGGGTAGTGTTGGATAAATGCTTCCAACTTGTAGGCTTTCTTTTTACCAACCTCCTTCCCTGCCTCACGGCCTCCCTGCATGCCTCTCTCCTCTCTCCCTGCATGCCTCTCCCCTCTCTCCCTGCATGCCTCTCCCCTCTCTCCCTGCATGCCTCTCCCTTCTCTCCCTCCCTCAGTCTCTGCCTCCCTCCCTATCTTATTGCCTCATGCCCTACCTACTTTCCCTCCCTCCCTGCCTCCCTCCTACCTCCCTCCCTCCCTCCCTCCATCCATCCCTGTCTCTCCCCTTCTCTTCCTGCATCTGACTGCCTCTCCCTATCCCTCCCCCCATACCTCATTCTCTCCCTCTCTCCTTATACCCGTGCCTACCACCTTTCCTCCCTAGCCATATTGTATTCAGACTCTGTTGCCTCTGAACACACACAAACACACAGCTTCATCTTGAGGACAATTTGTTATTTTGCAGATTTAATGTGTTTCTGTACGTAAATAAGAGCTGCATGCATCTCTCTCCTCAGTAGGGTTGTGTTGGGGTGTGTAAGCCTACTTTCTCTAAATGCTGTTATTATGTTTAATTGGCAGGTAATCAAACATCTGGGAAAAAATGAGCTCTTGTAGAGCAGGCATTTTTCCATACAATGAGGCAGCTTACTGAATCTATAGCACAATAAAGCAGGCCTGAAAATGAGGGATTACAATACGTGTGTTTGTGTGTGTCTGTGGGTGTTCCCACAGGGGTGTGTGAGGCCCTGAACGTGACCGTGACCCCGGCGCCGGTCGTCATGGTAACAGAGGGGGCCAATCTGACGCTGTCGTGCCTGGTGTCACAGAGGAAGAGGGTAAACAGCCTCCTGGTCCTCCGCTGGCTCTACTCTCCTCCCCCACCTCTACCTCCGCCTTCCCCTCCTCTTCCTCTTCTCCCTCCACCCCCCTCTCCTCCACCTCTTCAACCCCCAGAGGTGCTGATTGTCAAGGTGACGATGAAGAGGACTAAGCTGTATGGGAACTTCACGCGCAGGTTCCCACAGCGCAAGTTCCACCTGTACGAGGAAGTGGAGGGGGAGGTGTACCGCCTGTCGGTACTCAACGTGACAGGGACTGACGGAGGCTGCTACACCTGTAGAGTCCAGGAGATACGCAAACACAGAAACATCTGGAGGGCTTCGTCCAATGGCACCGCAGCCACCCATCTTACAGGTAAACACCTGAACGCACACATGAACACACGTACAAATACAAACACACACATCTGTACACACATCTGAACATACACTTCCACACGCTCACATATATGTGTTAAACATACACACACCTGAGCACACAAACAAAAGTTATATTAGCCTGCTAGCACACAAACAAATTATGTATAGGCTAATGTTCAGACTATTAAACACATGTGCTGTACCCACCAGACCACACTTCCTGAAAGATTAGGATTGGCTGTGAGGTGTGAGTGACGTCGACTGTGAGGCTAGTTAAGGATGGAGGGTCAGAATATCAACAGGACAGCTGTTTCCTGTAGGCTGTCTCCTCAGCCAGGTGTTGAGAGTCACACCTGTCTCTGAGGAGCAGACAGGATGATCTCCCTCCGTACGTTAGCCACAGGTCACCCCTCACACCAACTACGAACTCACTGAAACTACTAACCAGTCACGCTGAGAATGGATGATGTGTCTCAATGTTATCAGAGAACACTTCAAGCCTCACACCCCAGCACACACACACACACATATATGCGTTCACAATCACACACATGCACACACATTTCCAGTCTGTGTGTTACAGCTGCCAAGTAACACAGTGGTGGTCTGTCACAGTGAGGAGCCAGAGGCTAGGGAGGCCTGGTACTGACACACACAAAACATTTATCCTGGCTTCACTAATGGAGACCTTCCCCGGAATACCCTTACAGAGACAAGACTTGCACGCTCACAGGCACACACGCACCGAGTTGAAGGGGCAAAGAAGAGAGAGGAAGAAGAGGAGAGAAAGAGAGGCAAATAGAGAAAGAGATGGAGAGAAGAGAGAGTGAGAGACAAAAACAGATAAAGAGAGAGAAAGAGAGGTGGAGGAAGGTTGCCAAAAATGTGTATGAAAAACAGAAGCATCATTGGTTGTATTTCTGTGAATGGTCTTTTTTTTCTGTAAGCAGAGTTGGTGTGTGTCTTGGTGTGAGTGTGTGTCTGTGTGAGTGTGTGTCTGTGTGACTGTGTGTGTCTCTATGTGACTGTGTGAGTGTGTGTGTCTCTGTGTGACTGTGTGTGTCTGTGTAAGTGTGTTAAATGTGAGTGTGCGTCTCTGTGTGAGTCTGCGCCCAGTCTTCTGCCGTTTCCATCTCAAAACAATGAGCTCACGCAGCCAGGAGCCTGCTCCTCCACCACATCACCCGCTGCCTGTGGGCCAGAGGAAGTGCTGAGTACGTTTAAAAACAACTGCCGTGCATGACGTCAGCGGGCACAACCTGCAGTTAACCGCTGCAAGAACTTTTACTCATTTGGACCAGTCTATACTAAGACACAGAAGCAAACTTCATTCATTATTCCTGCGTCACCAAATCAGTGTTCTACTCCCGAACACGTTCTCCTGCTTGTAGGCAACAAATTGAGATTCTACCCTGAAAGAGCGATGTTCCTCATAATTTTCTTAGCTTCCAGAGCTAGTCTGGAAGACAGTGAGGCAGGAGGAGTTTTACGCGACTACGCCCTGTCTGCCTTCACTACAGGGGAAGCCACATGGCCTGCTCCTCACCTCAGGCATCTTCACCACCACCAACCACAGATACAGACACACAACGCTCAATGTATCCTAGCACTGTAGTGTTTTTTAGTTTAGGTTACACAAATCTAACAAATAACCTAGCCACAACTTAATAATGTATTGTACTGTATTCATTTTACAGACACTTTTATCCAAAGTGACCAGGGGTGGGGGTGGGGAACTGAACCTGCAACCTCTTGATTTGCAGTCTACCACTGAGGTATACTCATGACTCAACTTCCACACAACCTCTACCATGAACTTACCGTAGGAGCATAACCTTCTCACAACCTTCATTCAACATTCAATGAGCTTAAATACACACACATCATTACAGCAATACTTTCAACAAATGTTTCAGCAAAACAACAGACAACCATGCAACCCTAAAGCACCCTACACCACAAACACCCAAACAGAGGGAGCAGCTTTGTTAAAACAAAGAGAAGGAATCATAAAATCGGAAGTGTGGTTGACCCCCCCACCCCACACACCCAGTACAAAGACATTTAGTCTCCATAAGCAAGCCCCCTCCTGCTGTGCTGTCCTGAGAGTGTGGAGAACTGGATATGGGAGTCAGATGTAACTATCATGGGGTCAGATGGCTGAACGGTTAGGGAGTCGGGCTATTATTCAGAAGGTTGTTGGTTCGATTCCCGGCCGTGCCAAATAACATTGTGTCCTTGGGCAAGGCACTTCACCCTACTTGCCTCGGGGAGAATGTCCCTGTACTTACTGTAAGTCGCTCTGGATAAGAGCGTCTGCTAAATGTAAATGTAAACTATTGCCCACAGTCTCACCTCAGTGGCCTGCCTCCATGTGGCTTGCTTCCAGTGTACCCTAGCCTCTAGTGCCCTGCATCCAGTGTGGCCTGCCTCCAATCCTCACTCTGCACTTTATGGTCCAGCCAGAGGCTGACAGCACCTTCTCTCCGCCAGGCCAGACAACAGTACACAGACAGCACTGTTACATCACTTCTCTTTAACCGACACAGAGTGAAGCTGACCCCAGACACTCCCTTGGGGATATTCTGGTGATTTCCTGGCTCAGCAGAAGCTATCAGGAGGCCTGGACTCCTTCCCCAGTACCGAGCAGAACAGTGAGATGAACTACAGCGGGACCTGCAGAACAACTTCAGATGAAATACAGTGAAGCTAAGATCCACTTGCTCCAGAATTTATTTTTACCATTCAGCACAAAAATATATTTTACATTCATTATTTAAAAACCTTTTTTCGTGAGAAGATTGGTTTTAAGGTCAAATCAAACTAACAGCTTTTGGATTAGTGCAGAAATGCAGTTTTGAGCATGTGTTGACATACTGCTATGGTTGTGCTGAGCTCTGGACAGCCTGGGCCAGATGTGGAGTTTGTAGGGAGACGTGTTGCTCTGTTGTTTATACTGGCTGTATGTCAAAGATAGGAGCGAAGGAGCTCACATCAATGTGTGTATATTCTTATGTCTAAGTCAAATGTAGCAGTTTCCTGTGTGTGGTTTCACACGGGGTAAAGGTTTCATTTATGGTCTAATACAGTGTGCTACAGGAGAACCAGAGAAAATTCTAGTAGAGGTAGAGAGAGAGAGGTAGAGAGAGAGAGATGTTCCTGCTGCATTCCTGGTGAGCAGAACAGAGATGTGTATGAGGGGTGTTCAGAGTGGCTGGTGAGTCCCATTGTCACTTAGCTACCATCAATGAAACAATTTACCTTCACCAAACAAAAGCATGTTGCTACTTTATTACCAGTTTTCTTGTGGGCAGCCTGTCCTTCATGAATAATATTCTGCATTCTTTTTTTTTTACTCCAATACTTTATATTTTGTGTACTTTGTAAACAAAGTGACAGAATATTTTCTCTGCCTGCTAAAGACCCTGCAAGATAAGCAAGGAGATCATGCTTCTGTGGTGTAGTGGAGTGTGTCGGTGTTGATGATTTAATGAGTGTTTATCATTGCCCATGTTACAAAGACATATTAAAAGCCCATTTCCCAGGCCAGGGGCTAAGTAGTCTGCTGTGCCTCTCCTCCACCTCAATCCACTGTAGATGCCCTTGGCCCACACTGAAAACTCATCAAATATGCTCCCTCTCTCTCTCTTATAGACAGAAAGACACACATACAAACCCCAGTTGAACCCAGACAGAAGGGGAACCCCCCTCCTGCTCTGAAGAAGCAAGGATCCCGTTGCTGTGTGTTTTGTATGTGCGTGCGTGCGTCTGCGTGTGTGTTTATGTGCATGTTTGACGGATGGTAGTTTTCTGTCTTTGCCTTCGTAAGCGTGACAGCGGTTTGGATATTTCTAGAAACCACCATCTTGTCCTGCCTCCTTGGGTGAATGTACCGAGACAGAACCATATAACTCAGATTCAACCTCACGGTGCTTTCCAACCTCAACATTGACAAAAAGGAATACAGTGCATGGTGTTTCTGTCTTTCAGTTCACGTCACTCCTGAGGAAAGCAGCAGTGAAGGGGTGTGGCGTATGTTTGAAGGTAAATTCATTGTTCTCTCAATTTTTTCTTACTCACTTCCAATATATTAGTATATTGGTATGGTGTTGATGTAATTTGTATACCTGTTGTGCATTGATAATAAAGTCAACCTATTTCATGTGCACCTGTGTGTATCTTACCTCTGGTTCTGTTCCAGATGTGTACCTGTGTGCAGTGTTGATCTGCTCCCTGGGTCTGCTCTCCATGTTTCTGTTCACTCTGGTTCTGGCCTGCCAGTATCTTCACACCAGACACAGGCTCAAAGGTACAGAACAGCCTTCCTCCCAGACCCATGTTAAGAGCTACCAAACTCCTAATACAAACTAAGCTAAAAGCCACTCTCTTACCACCACATCTCCCAAACCTAATGCACATGCTTAGACACAAGCTTAACATGACAGAATAACATTTAGTTTTGGGAACCAATAACATTTGTGTCAAAATGATGTCAAGTATTGAGCGACCTCTGTGGCCCTGATCTCTCCTCTCACCTTTCAGCAGCCAGTTACTACCTGGTTAAGAGCCCAGACAGCAGGTGAGATGTTTAGTCATGCTCAATCAAAGGCGGTGTGTTTAAGACAACTCTCAAGAAGCTAAATGTTTCTACATCTTATCCTCCAGCTCTGGGGAAACAGTGACCAGCTCAATTAGCTCCTCCAGCTCCTCCCCTGGGACACACAGGAAAGAGCTGAGACACAAGAAGCAGGAGAGGAGAGACAAATCAAATGTACCCAGAGAGCCAGAGGAAAGACCCCCATACATACTAACTAAAGGTAAAATACCATAGACTATGGACCTTCGCTCACACCATCTAAGACTCATGTCCACAGAGATTGTGACACACAAGACAACACATAGCCTCGTTCTCTTGGATAGCTTTGAAATGGAACAAGAAAACCCTGATGGGAGAGAAGATGCTGTGATTAGAATTAGGCTTCTGACCCATGACCTCAGCTCTGCCTCCTTTATATCTTTAGCACCTGCCATTTCTCACCGACCACGGAAACCCAGACGGTTAAAGAACAAACCACAGAGATCCATCACAGTAAGAACTCATTAGTTCCTCCTACACAATTTAGAGAAAAAGTTTAATTATTACAATTGTTACATGTGAGTCTGCCTATAGAGTTACACCTCTCTCCTGCAAATGTTTATTTCATGTTTATCTTGCGGGAGAATGGTAAGGATTTACTATTTGTCCATGTTAGTCACAATATGTAGGATGTACTTTCTTCATTAGAATCCTATATCATATCAGTGTCGTATTCCCAGGAATGTATATGCTGATATGATACAGGATTTTCAAAAAGTACGACAGTTCTACAGACTGTGACCAACCATTCATTCCTCCCACAATCTTCAAAGACATGTCTCCAGATTTATTTCATGTAATTTTTCACGAGTTGTATTCAGAACAGAGTGTACAGGCCTCTTTACTACCACAGTTATATCTGCCTCTTCCTCCAATTATGAACCAGATTAATCTATTTAGCTATTAAGTATTTAGTTAGGGACCTTTTTCTTTATTTTGCATATATATACAGTACAAATGCTATAAAGTACCATGTACAGTACAGAGAAGGATACTCAAGGAGAACGATTGGTTGTTGAAATTCAGGGGGATTTTTGTACAATGTACCATTTTGATTTGTTATAATTAGACAACTGTGACTGATTGGCTGCAGTATGTGAATGTGTACCCTGCACGAACCATGCGGATTGGATTAGAGGTACAGGAAAGGATTCTAGAACACAGAACAGATCTCCTCTCAGACGGAATGTTCACAGATGAGACGGAATGTTCCGGTGAAGCATGTAAACAAGTAAATAACAGAACTAGCACAGTGAGGGAGGAGTGTGTGCTTGGCTCATTTAAAAAAAAAAAAAAAAAAAAAAAAAAACACGAGTCTCTGATCTCTTCTTCCCTCCCCTCCCCAGCCACGGGTGTGTGAGACAGACACTCTGACATATGCAGAACTGGAGCTGGTCAGACCAAAACCTGTGGAGCCTTCCTCCCCTCCTGCAACCACTGCCTCTGCCCCAGCCCCTCCCAGCCCCGCGTCCCCAGCCTCCAGCCCTGACACCATCTACGCTCAGATCCTCTTCCAGGAGAAACAAATGTAGAGAGATGAAGCAGTAGATACCACAGGCACCTCTGAGGAACATCGCCAAAGAGACCCTTGAAACCCCTGAGATCCTCTCAAAACAAAATCCTCTATTTATGAAACTTTTGTGTACATACTTGCCTTACAATGCCAGATGCAACACAAGACTGTGTGTTAATACAACAAGTTTAAACAAGGAGGCATCCAGATAATGAAATTGATTATGATTGAAATGTTACAGGAAATCTAATGTAGGTTAGGTAACCAACAGCAATGACTGGTACAGTAATAATACTCAACCATCTAATTTTAACCTGTGAAACTTTTAGAAAGACTTTTCAATCATGTTACACATATTACCTGTTTAAATACACAGATATACTGTATGATGCTTCAATCCACTTCAGTTTGTCATCGTTTGGTTTTAGACCTTTACAGCTGCATGTTGATTTCCTCAGAACTCTCTTGTGGGAGTCTGAAACATTCATAAGTATGCTAGACCAAGGTCTGAGGATGCTAAGACAACCGTATTACCAGGGTTATAACTGGTCTTAGGATGCCAGGACAACCGTGTTGCTAGGCAACCAAGTTAATGCCACATTGAGACATGAAGACTAGATGAGAAGATGCTGTGAAACCTGGATGCAGCAGGTGACATGGCCCAAAACACACCAAGGTGAAGGTGGAAGCAATTTCGTGAAGGTCAGCAATGAGGGATGGACTGTAGGGAGTTGTGTGGAGAAAGAGAGAGAAAGATATAAAGCAAGAGAGACCAACCCTCCCCCAACAGTTCAGACCCAATGACTAGGATGAACCCACTAATGACTACATTTATTCAAATTAGACTAATTGTAATCATGGTTAATAATTAGCTTTACAGTGCATTATAATTGGGTTAGGCTACAAGATGGTTCTGCCTAGGTGCAATAATTTATTTGATTGAATTATTCTGAGGAACCCAATAGTTTGACATTTAATATCATAAAACCAGTGGTGCTTAGAGAATGGCAATGGCCAGTGTCTGCAGAGAAGGTCATCGCTGGCTTTCTCTGAGAATTATGAGAGCCATTTTCCACTCTATTAAACTACTCCACTTAGCACAATTAGCCATACGCACAAAGGTTAAAGAGTGAGACCTCCCCCTTTTAAAAGAGAGGGAGGAATATAAAGAGAGGAGAGGGGGAGGGAAAGAGACAGACGGAGGGAGAAAGACAGGAAGTGAGGGAGAGAAAAAAAGAGAGGGAAAGAGAGCGAGAAATGGAGCGAGAGAGAGAAAGCAAGAGAGAAAGAGACATGGTAACAAAAATATTTTCCCCTCCTCAATATCAATTGTGTTTCCTTTATCAAAGACGTTTGTGTTCTCCAAGTCAAGACTGACCATGTTTATACATATTTATACAGATCTAGGCACTGTATAACTGTTTAAAAGTTAAAGAAGGAGAGTGAAGAAATGTAGAGAGATGGGGGGGGGGGGTGGGGTTGGTTGATCTTCACCAGAGATCTGTTGTTGTGGTGCAAGTGTGTGATCATCTGTGGTCTGGCTAATGAGACAGCAATGCTCTCTGGGTATTCTGGTGTGGGCTCTGAGAACATGCATGTGGTTGGCCAACTAGAGACACACCCAAAGGGGGGGGGGGGTCAGAGAGAGAGAGACAGAGACAAAAGGGGAGATAGGGAGAGGGGGGAAGAAAAGGGGAAGAGAAAAAAAGAAAGAGAGATGGAAGACAGAGACGGGAGGGAGGGGCAGAGAGAAAGAAAGAGAGCGTGAGAGATAAAGAGAGAGCGAGAGAGAGGAAGACACTCCAGATCAGATCACAAACCCACTCAGACAGACACACACAAAAATCCACATACGTACACACAACTAAATAATTCCAAACACATAACTGAAAGCATGCTGTAACAAAACAAAGATCAAACATCCTGTATTTCACAGCAAGCGGACTAAACATGGTACCACAACAATCACACAGCTACACAATATGCCAGACTATAAAAACACAGACAGGAAATGTGTGTGCGTTAAATCACGAATTAAATGGACGCAAGGAAACAAGAATAACAAAGCCAGCTCAGTGTTAAGAGAACAAAAGTCTAGTCACCAGCCACACTGTGTGCCCTTGTACAGCCTTCCCCCCAACCACATCTGTGTGAGACCATGGGAAACTTAGTTCCTGCTTTGATGTTCACTACTAAGTTCCCCCATGTGTGAGAGTTCTCTCAGCACTCATCAAGAGTAAAAAAAGAAGAAGACGAAATTCACTATGTGACAGAAAAAAAAGATCAATTAATAAAAATCCTTTATTTACATGCATTTTCTGAATTTGATATTGTCCTTTCTCATCAAAGTACATGTCAGTAGCAAACACATTCAAATATGATTTGCAAATAATTTGCATATAATTGGATTGTTGAAACTCTTCTACCAACTCACCCACCTCACCAACACACCCTCCTGTACTATGTTAGCTTTACCTAAACTCTGTTCAAACTTAAATGTGCCACAAGTTCTAAATGAAACGCCCTTCCTTGAAAGCGACAGACGCAAAGCTCAACCTGCTCCTGGTCTTAGACTAGGATCCGATACTGTGTCCCAAACATGTAATTTGACTAGGTCCTGCTTTCCAAGTAACAAGTGAGGTAAGGTAGACAGTAAGGGACAACTTTAGGTCATATTTAGGGTCATGGTCGGGGTGTTGTTCAGGTCATTGTCAGGGTCATAGTTGGGGTCATATTCAGGGTCATTCAATACAGCTTTGAGAGGAAACTAATGCCAACTGGTGAACCTGTGTAGAAGCTCTGAGAGGTGATCTCCAGAATTCTGACATTCAGGTGTGTGCCTATAGTTTCAGGCTGGGTGGAGGGTGCTGGGTAGTGGCTGCCTCCAGCTGTCACTCACAGGTCCAAGTGAAGACCCGGCCCCAGGCATCCCCCACTAGCAGAGTAGCATGTGTCCTGTACAGGCAGATTGTAGTGCTGTAGTTACTGAGATGTGTGTGGGGGTGATTATTTGTATTGTTTATATGTTTTATGGCTGTATGTGTGGGTGTCTGTGTGTGTGTGACTGGATGGGTGCGTGTGTGTGCTACCATACCTGGACATGGCCAGAGTGTGTGTGTATGTGTGCTACCATACCTGGACATGGCCAGAGTGTGTGTGTATGTGTGCTACCATACCTGGACATGGCCAGAGTGTGTGTGTATGTGTGCTACCATACCTGGACATGGCCAGAGTGTGTGTGTATGTGTGCTACCATACCTGGACATGGCCAGAGTGTGTGTGTATGTGTGCTACCATACCTGGACATGGCCAGAGCTGTGATGGCCGGGTTGTTCTTGTAGCGTCGTCGTGACACTGCCTGACTACGGTTCAGCTCCCTACACAACACCAGGTAACGCTCCCAGCCTGCACCCTTACACACTCCCTCTGGACAGGAGAGAACACACACATGCAAACACAGACAGCACACACACAGGGAGTCAGCTTAAAAACACAGGAACCAGGACAAAAATAACAAAGCAAATCAACCTAAAGTGGATCTGTTACATCAGGGTCTAGTGATGTTTTGACCTTTGCCCCCCAACACTTGATGAGCATGTAAAACATGGACAGTCAGGCAGGAATTAAAACATGCATGTTTGTACCTGCGGTCAGTGGACAGATAAAGTGAGAAAAATCCCTCTAATATAGAACTCTGTGTAACGGCAGGACGCGTCCCAATGTAATTTACCCCTGTAATACTCCTATGAGCTGACGCCAAGCTTGGAACCAATGCACCATCGGCAAATTGGATTTGGGTATTATTGCTTTCCAAATTACACACACACACAAACACACACACAGATGCACACACACGCACAAATGCATGTACGTACACAGACAAACGCACGCACAAATACACACACACGCATCAGCAGGATTGCTCATCAGTGTACACCGGCTCTATGTTTAATAACTTTATAACAGTGTAATTCCTTACTGCTAGCTAGGGCTGGGCTACCACTATAAACTCTCATCTCTCAGGTTCATCCCTCTGTTTCATCCTCATTTAAGGACTAGGTAGGCTACTGCATGTAATTGGATGTCTATGGAAGTTGTTAAAAAAAGTTATATGTACTGTATGGAAGATACACATTTGTGTATGTGTGTGTGAGGAAGGGAGTGAGAGAAAGTGTAGTAGGTGTGCATGTCTATGTTCTGGTCTTGTTTAGTAAACTAAGACAAATTGACCTGTGGTGACATTTTCTCTGGCCCCTCTCTGGGGGGGGGGGTTGTAAAGCTACAATTACACTAAGGGTTAAGGTTAGGGTAGGGGTTAGGGATAGCACTATTTTGAATGGGAGTGACTTCTTGGTTGATGGGAAAACAAATGACTGCAGAGACAGAGACAGAGAGAAAGAGAAAAAAAATAAGGGAGGGTGTGTGTGCACTTGTGTTTGTGTACTTCTACCTGTGTGTATGTGTGTGAGAGTGAATGTATGGGTGAACCTTACCCTCCATGTGTATGCTGTCTGGCTCGTGCTTCTCCAGGCCTGAGGAGCTGGGCTCCTCCACAGAGAGAGCCGGTGGAGCTCTGGTGTACTCTGTCCTCCAGATCTGATCCACACAGTCCAATATCACCATACCATACAGGTAAATACACATACTGTACATGCTAAACTTGTAAACATGTGTGTTTGTGTGTGATTGTGTTTAGGTGTGCGTGTGTTGAATAAGTCAAGGGCACTGATTAGACAAGTTTACTTTAGACCTGACTTATTGTTCTCTTGTAAAGCGGCAGTATCTGTTGGTATTTTTGTTAACATATACTGTATACACACACACGCACGCACACATGCCACACAAGAACCATATACTTGTATTAGAGCCAAGATGGCTGCAAGGCTAATACCAATATAATGAGTGCCATGTTTGAACCCAGTTTTGCTGCATCTCATTCACACCTATTATTGTGAGTGATGAGAACATTTATGGGGACACTGTGGCTCTCATTATACATTCTCTACGCTTCTCTCTGTTTTCTATTTCTATTTATGTCTCTCTCTCTCTCTCTGTACCCCTTAACTCTCTCTCTCTTTCACACACACAAACACAATCTCTTACCCGTATGATGCCGTCGGCGCAGCCCGTGACAATGACATTACGTGCGTCCCACTGGTTCCTCTGAGTGAAGCACACACACGATATGTTCCCTGAGGGTCCGTAGGAGGTGTTGAGCCAGGTCAGCAGCTGGCCCTTCATACTCCACAGGTAGAGCGAGGAGGCTGCGCATGACGCTATCTCCCCCTGGAGGGAGAGCGATGGTTTAACACAGACACGCATGCTCACACGCAGGGGGGAGAGACAAGCCAGGGAGAGGGAGAGCAGAGAGAGAAGTAAACTCACAGAGAGGGAGGATTGGGAAAGAGAGAAGCCGTGGAGAGAGAGAAGGGGAGGGAGGGACTGACTCACGGTGAGGTCGTTGACAGCCAGGGCGGTGATGCCGGCCTCGTGGCCAGACAGCTGGGCCACGTAGCTGAGCTCCTCCAGGTCCCACAGGATGCAAGTGTGGTCCTCAGACCCACTCACGATTACACTGTGCACCTCCGACACCGCCACACATGTTACGCTGTCCGTATGGCCATACAACGCCTGTGAGGAGGGTGGGGGGGGCCGTGTGGGGGGAGGGAGAGTAAGTAAAGGGAGACAGATAAAGTGTGGTGAAGGGTATGTAGAAAGGGGGCAATAGATTGGGGGATAGGGGGGGAGAAGATGGTTAGAGAAAGAAAGTTGGGGGGTAGAAAGGGAGAGAGTTGTAGATATTCCTGCAGAAATTTTGCATTTCTTCTGGCCCAAATTCAACTGAACTCACTGACCTGTCTGAGTTTCATGTGAATGAGTTTCTCCTTGCTGACCACCACATCCCACACACACACCACAGTGCTGGTGCCCGATGTGACTACGGTGGTCTGGTTGGGACAAGCAGCACACAGCGTCTCCCCCCAATCACACAGACTCTCACACACAGCAAAGATCTGAAATGGTGCACACACACACACACCCCAGACACAAACACATAAACAAACATTTTTAATATACTGGGTAAAGTCAAGTATTTGGCTGTAGCTGGTGTCAGTCAGACACAGATATGCCTGAAGGTCTGCCTCCATGTCTACCTTCTCTGTAGAGTAGCTTCCAAAGGCACAGCTGTTGTCAGGGAAACCCCAGCAGAAGAAAGTAGTGAACAGAGGAGGGAGCAGGAGATGGTTCTTCTCCAGGACTAGAACCTCCTTTTCCAGACACAGAACCTGACCCACAGACCCTCTCAGCAGCTCTGCATAGGACGAGGGAGAGAGACAGACAAAGGGGCAGAGAGAGAGAAAGAGGGTAAAAGACATAAAGTGAAAGATAAAGAGACAAAGTAAGGGAGAGTGGAATATCCCACTCAAACCACCCCCGCCCGCCTCTCTGCGTCCTGGTGGGTGAGGCCTCAGTCAATGAAGGCAGGCAGGTCACCTGTGGCAATTTTCTTTGTTTTGAAGCTGTCTGTTCTCATGTACTTTCCTTACCTCCAGTCATTTGATCTGTGGCCATGACATGCAAGTTTCCTTTGATTTGAATGCATTCATAGAAGCTTTAGGTGTCTGTATTGTTTACTGTATGATTCCGTTTCTGAACTAAAGGTTCTGTATTTATTCTTTGGTTTACAAAGTTATTATATTTGAAGTTGCAGCAAGTTACTTATTGTTGGACTACATTTACATTTACATTTAGTCATTTAGCAGACGCTCTTATCCAGAGCGACTTACAGTAAGTACAGGGACAATCCCCCGAGGCAAGTAGGGTGAAGTGCCTTGCCCAAGGACACAACATCAGTTGGCATGACCGGGAATCGAACTGGCAACCTTCGGATTACTAGTCCGACTCCCTCACCGCTCAGCCACCTGACTCACCTGACTATTATGGACATATGTTTAGCGTTATCTTCTCCTGTTTCTTCTGTTATCAGACTAAGCAGACTGAATTAACTTGAATGAACTAAATCCATAATAAAAGACTGGATCGGAACCCCTGGCCGTGCTCATTTGTCCTGACAAACAGTTGAGTTGATGATGTCCTTGGAATCAGACTAGCTAGGTGATATCAGTAGCCCTACAATAGCAATATTCTTGAGAGCGAGAGAAACAGTGAGAGACAGAGATAGACAGATGGCAACAAAAAAGGTGACCACAGAACTTGACTGTTACAGATAACTGAATCAACCACCAGCCCAGCTAACAAGAAACTTAACTGAGACATTGTGACGTTCCCCTAAGGTCTTTCAGAGGTACTGAATGTCACCTTTTTGGGACATTATAGGTACAATCATAAAGTGTGAGTGGGGAACATTGTGAATGTACAAACGTCTAAAACAGGCTGTAACATTCAGTACCGTAAGACCTTAGGAAACATTGCAAAAGTCCTAGGTACGTTTCTGACACTTTCTGAAAACGTAATTTTAGGTAATCCGCATAACGTTACTTAAAGTAGTAATAGAGAATCTAATCGTGTGTACGTTCAAGCAACTTTTATAACGTCACTATATAACAGGACTAACTTAACTAAAGGACATTCAAAGGCCCCCACATTTCTACTTCCTGAATAGACTTAGGACGTAACTTTCGTCAGCTGACACCACAGGTACGTAACCATGACTTTGTGGAGAGTAAAATAACACTGAGGTCACTTCCTGGAACGTAACTTTGGGGAGTTGGGAGTCAAAAGGCATGCTTCTGAAACTGTATACTACTCTCAATGTACATTTCAAGTACAGGTACTAACATACATTTAACATTACCGTTTTGGCCCCATGCAGTAGATCTGTTTTGACTCTGAACACCGTACTGTTAAAACTATGCACTTCTGATCCTTGATCTTCTGCTGTATTTTCTATATGCACTATTTGGACATAGCTATGGACAAAGGTGTCTGCTAAATGAATAAAATGTACATTCAAAATATCTGTGTATAAATTATATATATCTCTGTGTTCGTATATGCAAATACAAATACGAAACTACCAAGTATGAGGCTGAACTCCAAGCAGGCTGTAGCTACATGGGAATGCAGTACCTGGTTAGATCAAGGTGAAGAACTAGAGCAGCTTTCATGAGGACATCACATTAAAAGGCTGCTACTGAACTTCTGCTGGAATTCATTATGAGGATCATATAAAACTAAGCAATTAAGCTTCTGTCCTAGTTTACACTGATGCTACACTCTCTAGGGGTACAAATGCTGTGTGTGTGTGTGTCTGTGTGTGTACGAACCTCTGCTCTTTGTGTGTGTGTCTGGACCCATAATTGCACCTGTAATTGACCTATTCATGCAGCAGCAGGGAGGAAATCGTTTTTTCCCGTCACCAGTTTCAGCCACCCTTCAAATCCCCAGGAAGTACCAGACGAGGGTTAGGACTCTAACACAACTCCACTTATTCATCTACTTATTGATCACATACGCACACGCGAGCGCACACGCGAGCGCACACACACACAGAGATGTGTTATGAGATGGCATCCCTGTCTGAGCATTATAAACCACACTTATTCATCTCATCTCCCTGTGAGGGCCTCCAGGGACATTCCTACGATTATTAAGTCAAACTCAGCAGCCGAGGACTCATCTCCATACAGGAGGTGGAGCAGATGAACTCCCTCTCCTGGCCCCGGACGAGCACACTCTAAATGAGTCTACAGACGTCTAGCCAGGAAGTCGCTATTGCTCCCTGTGGAGACGAGGGGCCACATCATCTATATGAGGCAATTGAAGCAAAGTGCAAAATAAAATAATGGAAGAGGGGGAAATAGGGTTTTTAATGGTGTGGAATAAGGTGACTATGATTGATTAAATGTGTCTGTTTATTCTCTCACGTACTCTACTGTATACACATAGCATGATGCTGTGGTACAAGTGATCAGGGTTTGGTGCAGCTCGATTTTTCAATGTCCTCAAAAGCTGAAGTACATCTGAAAGGTTTGTTTAAATACATTGTCTATCTGACAGAATCTATCTGTCTATGATGCCATTCAAACGTAGTTCTAAATATCTACCCTGGTAAAAAATTTTTTTGGGACCTGTCATATATAAATTACATACCTTTAAATGGCTGGACGGAGGGCTTGAGCTTGTCCAGTTTGAAGAAGAAAGGCGTGGGATTGGTTGATGCTGGCGCCTCCTTCTTGGAGCCGCTGCGAGGGGGGTGAGGCTTAGAGAAGAGCTGGAGGACCAATAAATCATCCATGAAAGTTAAGACTCATCCATTGAGATACAACTTGGCAGACTCTAAGAAATAGTATGTGGAAAGAGTATGGGGTAAGAGTAGAAAGCCAAAGAGAATGTTGTAAAGGAGCAGTTGATAGTTGTGTAACCAAAACAAGTTCAATTTTAACATCCACCTACTCCTGGAAAAACCCAACCTCCCTCATATCAAGTTTCACTTGTGCAATAATGAATACTGACAAATGGTAATGAAATATAACTACATAGCAGTTCTTGATGTAACTACAATGTAACTACAGGTATTGCTATGTAGTAACAAGGTAGATAATGTAACCTTAATGTGAAGTGTTACCGAGTAGAGTAAAGAGAAGAGTAGCCCTTTATTTATCCCTGAGGGTAAATCGGACTGTTAAAACAACAGGGTCAACAAAATATGCAACAAGGGCAACCAAGTATACAAACAAGACAACAAAGGCAGCAACATGTACAAAATATAGAGTGTACTGCATTGAATCAAATACACATCTACAAAATACAGTCTATATTACCCATCCAGAGCATATCTAAGGCTATAGACCAGGGGTCTCCAACCCTGTTCCTAGAGATCTGGCACACCCAATTCTAATAATTAGCTGGTTGATAAGGTAACTAGTGTTGAATCAGGTCAAATAAGTGTGGTTGGAGCAAAAAACAACGGGCAGATAGATCTTCAGCGACAGGGTTGGAGACCCCTTCTATAGACTAATAACACAAGGGGGATTAAGACATTAAAGAATAACAAATTATGAAACTGGAATGTCTCCAGCCAGCTACCTGTTTGGGGACCTGGCCGAAGTTGCTGACGTATCCCAGGATGGTGTTCCTAATGAGGGGGTCCAGGAGGGCGTCCTGGCTCCGGGGCCTCTGGGGGGCGTAGAAGTAGGGGTGGAAGGTGTTCAAGCTCTCCACGGCTGCAGGCCCCAGCTGGCGGTGGCCGAAGATCAGGTCGATCCACAGGTGCAGGTGGTTGCTCACGTACTCACTCTCCAGGGCCTGGGGGTGGGGGGGTTGGGGTGAACCACTCATGCTGGTTTATATTGTAGTGTGTGACATGTATGGTTAGCCTGGTTCTGCCCTCCTACGTACTTCCGCTCAATTTGGATTTTGCTTCTGTACTAGGTCTGGGATTTCAGTTCATCAGTCAGTTTTCAGAAAAAAAAATTTGTAGGTCCAATCAGCGAACAGAGGGAGAGGCTGAGAACGATGACGTTGATGTCGTGCACTAGTTTGAGTTGTAGTTCAGTAATGGCGGCGGAGAAAGATGCGAGCGAAGCTATTCTGCGGTTGTGGCAACGCTGCCGAATATCCATAAGTTAAAGCCGGAGCAAGAACAATACTTGCTGAGTTTTGTTGGTGGTCATTATGTTGTGGCCCTCCTCCCCACGGGGTTCGGGAAAAGTTTGATTTTCCAGATACGGCAGCTAGCTCCGTGGTGAAGGAGTTGGCTAAGGCGAACGCTAGCGATTGGTTATGGCAGATCAGAGTGACTCTGGGCAGATCCAATCGTTTTAAACTTCAACAGAGTACCCGCCTTCAAGGAAGTTAACGCTTGTCAATGGAGCGATCTCAGACCCTCTGTACAAATGAAATGTACGAGGGTCTGGTTAGGACCAGGCTAATGTATGGTAGCTGCCTGGTATGCTATTAATTATGAAAACAACAATACAATCCTTTACACTGGTTCCCCATAGCCAGTGGAGGGTTGCAGTATAATACAGTATATGGCACATATGTTGGTATATTATGTATGAAAAACGATTCAAACACAAAAATAACTCTTCACAGTCAGTGGGGGGTAGGAGTGTGGAAAGGAAAGACAGATTGTCCAGCAGACAGACTTCTTATGAATCTTATAAAACATCAGTAATGTTTAGTGGTTAAAGGACATCATGATAGCAGCAGCCTGGGCTTTGCTTTCCTCCTCTCCCCTGGCCTAGAAAGATGAGCACCGAGTCAGAGAGCTGGAGTTCATACTGGCCTTCTGGATTCTACTGGTCTAAACTCTAACGTAATGATGCTGGTCCAGGTGTGTTCTTAAGACAGAGAAACGATTCCTCAAACGGTTAAACGCAGAAGAGAAACATATTTAAAGTTGTTTAACTTGTTTGAGGGAACAGTACTTCTACTGAATTACACAGCTGTGATTCCCTCTGAAAATGCATTTACAAAGTGGAGGAGAGGCACAATATTACGAGCTCATCCTCTTGTTGGAATCATTTGGGAGGAATTATCTCCAGGTTGGTTCAGATGAGGGGGAGAGGGACTATAATGACCAGCTAGTGTCCATAAACCCAATCTAACTTATAACACCCTCACACCAAACCACATCTAAGCCTCATAACAGCTCAGTGTTGTCCTGAGTTAATTTGCATATGAAGAAGAGGAGCAACAATAAGTAGCAGCTAAAGCGGCTAATTGTGGCGGAATCCAAGGAGATATGAGTTTAGTTCAGTAGATTACAGTCTGATAAGAACCACACATGCCTGAAGCCATGCATAGAGTTGGGGGGGGGGGGGGGATAGAGAGAAAAAATACATCGAAAGTAACTGATACTGACAGAGGGAGGGGGGGTTTAGAGAGAATAAGTGAGATAGAGAGAGAGAGAGAAATGAGAGGGAGAAAAAAAGGGATTTGGCGTTTTATAGTGCTCAAGTTATTATTCTGTATGGAGGCACAGGGCCAGTGGCAGCCATGGGAAGCTGGCTAGACCCTGAGCTACAGTCTATGAGATAAACATGGAGCAGACTTCTGTGTATGTGAAGGACAATGGTTCCCTGAGCCTGTGAGTTAGACACTGGGGCTCAACACAGGAGCTAGTAAATTAGGGAGGTCTCATCTCTTGTTGCTCAACAGGACAAGTAATTACTGAGCGATGGAGGGAGGCATTGTGGGGGAAGTTGGGGGCGTTATGTTAGTAGATACAACCTGTATGGGTCAGGATTCACCAGCGTAAGGGATGACTAACCTCTCTGTGCACCCTGATGAACTCTTGAGGATCTTCCTTGGCCCATGGGGGCAAAACGACATCCCCTAGAGCTGTCCCGTCCTCCATGCAGCCTGCCGAGAGGGACACACACATACATATTTTGTCCATGTCTGTGTGTGTGTGTGTGTGTGTGTGTGTGTGTATGTAAGTGTATACGTGTCAGACTGACTGACCAAGCTGGAAGTGGTTGGAGTTGAGCAGGAAGTCGGGAAGGTAGTAGAACTCTGGTATGAGCTCCCTGACGTCCCCCATGTTGTCTCTGGAGGCAGAGTCCCACTCCTTCTTCACACTGTGGAACATACGCTCCGGCACATCAAACCCACCCTGGAAGAGGAGAGAGGGAGGTAAAGTTGAAGGAAAGAAAACAGGGGAAGGGCAGAGAAGGGAGGACGGGCAGAGGGAGAGAGGGACGTAGAGAGTGGGGAGGTAGAGGGGGAGAAGAAATAAAGGGAGGGAGGGAAGGAAAGGAGAGAGGTAGAGGAGAGAAAAAAAGGATGGAGGCAGGAGAGAAAGACAGACACAGACAAAACAGAAAAAGGAGAAAGAAAGGAGAGCAGAGTCAGTTTTTTATTAACTGAAATGTTACCACTGTCACTACTGTTTGCTTCATACACCTTTAAACATAATGCTACCGTTAAACATATGAGTGCAGCAGGAACACAGAGAGTAAGGCCATATTTTGCTGTACATCCAAGTTTGTAGTAGGAACTATAATAAACTTGTTTCTGCCTCCTAGATTATCCTAAATCACATCTATTAAAGTTCATTCTATTATGTAACATAGGAAATAAATGTGTGTCAGCAATCTACGGAAGCTTCTCATCTCTAAGATTTTATAATGAAAATCTCATGAGGGGGAATGTAATTTTTGTTTTGTAAAACGATTATCTTCATCGAATGAAAATAACAAATATACGCAGCAAACTCCGTTAAAGACACAAACCAGGTTATAGATATTACAGCACACAAAACTCTGGGCTTCTATGAAAGCAGAAAGAGAAGTATTTCAACAGGATAATGTGTTTATTGCTTTATGCTGACTATCAAATATACATGCCTTTTCATTAACCTCAACTGAATGCTGGGTTGTAAATCTGGGACTTTTAGTACAGCCAAATGGGATTCAATAACATGCTTTTATTTTATCTACACTGTATGTATTTGCATATATATTGAAATCTGGTTTTAATTAATTTGTTTTTAAGTAAAAAGGAAGTTGATTTTAAATAAATCCAGGGAGCTCAAATAATGAGGTTTCAATAATCAGCTTCATTATGTCACAAAAAAAATTAAAAAATCTTTGAAAGGAAACCTGAAATAGTAAGTTCTCAACCTTGTTACACAATACGTTGGTCATTTGTTACACGTGTGTATCTGTGCATACATATGCGTGCCCACGTATGTGTTTGTAAGCCTGTGTGTGAGCGCATGTCTTCGTGTGTGTGAGAGTGGATTATTTGTGTCTGTGTGTGTGCTTGTATGTGTGTCTGTAATGTGCGTGTGCACGCATGCCTGTGTTTGTGCCTCCTCACCTGCAGAGTCTGAAAGGTGTGTGAGAAGGGCTCCATGCGGACCAGGAAGGAGGCCACGATGATGGCTGAGGAGTAGTGAGTGCAGTAGTGACACCTCGCTAACAGGTCACCTGCACAGAGGAAGCAAACTGACAATCAAAGAGGACAGAATACAGTATACATTACTGATAACAATGAATAGAATTACATTTAATTAGCTCACCGTCACTGTTGTCCTCATCGTTATATCTCTCGATAAACATCTTCCGCCTCTTCTCTGTCTGAGCTCCCATTGGCCTTGACAGGTCCCGGAATGTTGCTGGATTGGAAAGGTCCAGTGTCTATCCAGAAAGAGGGCATGTGAAAGAGGAAGAAGACAAAGAGACATAAGAGACAGAAAGGGATGGAGGAGAGAGTGGGATTGATGAGAGGGGAGGGAGACAGAGTGAGATAGAGACAGAGACAGAGAGACAGACAGAGTGAGATAGAGAGAGACAGAGTGAGATAGAGAGAGACAGAGAGAGAGAGAGAGAGGCACAAGATAAAAGGGAGAGAGATGGAGAGAACAAAAGAATGGAGGAGAGAGATTAAAGAAATAGTGAGATTGGACAGAGAAAGAGATGTAAGACAGTATTTAATAAACAGATGTAGCTAAATGCACTCTGTAGTTGAGTGGAGGACCAAGGACACTCTTACAGGAAGCCAGGCTTGCTACACCCAGGCTAGATGTGTGGCTTTGGCCCCCTACCTCAGAGTGGTAGCTTGGACCCAGGCTAGCTGCTCTGCTCCCCTACCTCAGACTGGTAGTCAGCTAGGACCCAGGCTAGCTGCTCTGCTACCTGCTACCCTACCTCAGACTTGTAGTCAGCTAGGACCCAGGGGAAGACTGGATACTGCATCAGGTCGCTGTAGGTCCTCCCAGCCAGGGTGTTGAGATGCATCAGATACTCAAAGTTGCTCATCTCGCCTCGCTGTGAGGGCATAAAGACAGTTGAGGTCATGTATATACATATATATACATATATATATATATATGTATATATATGTGTGTGTGTGAGAGTGTGTGTGTGGGGGGGATTGAAGTTGAACACACTTTTATGATGGTCCGTGTAGGCCATAATTAAAACTCACTTCACACACGGTGCTCTGGAGCAACATGGTGGAACTGGGAACAGTTTAGGGTGGAGTATGAGTGGAGAGTTGTGAATAGAGTTTGTCTGCTATATGAGTAGAGTCCATAGAGTATGTAGGTTTCTAGATGAAGTAGCTGGGAGGCGTTTCAAAAAGTGATATCACTAACAATGATGGAGAGGAGGAAGGAGTGTTATATCACTAAGAAGGATGAAGAGGAAAAGGAGGGAAGAGGGTTTACCTGCCACCTAACCAGAGTCATTTTCTCAAGCATGGGAGTCTTCCTGAAACACAACAAAGACCAATCGAACAGTTAACTACAGTACACACGTGAACTACACAACAGTCAGCGAAACATTAGTTAGCACCACAACTTTGCCTATGCACAGACAGTGCACAAACAGCTATGCACAGACAGTGACATATTAAAATTCATTTATTGACAGTTTATAATTTGATACAGTTTAAAATTTGAGTCTTCAGTAATATAATCCTGTATTTGTATTTAGAATCCCTGGGTCAGTGGGTGACATCATAGTGAGCTGTAGTAGACAGAACATTGGCTCTCTAACATTCTCCTGACCTGCTCTCTCTCTCTTGGTTTTGATTGTGTGTTGCATGGCAACCAGTGGTTGAGAGGCAACCCCTGTCAGAGTTCTGAAACAGCTTCAAACTCAAACCAACGGAGAGCACAGGAGAGGTGAGCAAGAGTGTGTGTGTGAGTGTGAAAGAAATAAGGTTCTATACGTAAAAAAACATTTTTTTTTTTAAGAAATAGAATGATATACTGTTTAAATATGTAGATATGAATATATGTGGACTTCCACCAGAGACTGTTGGGGCAAGAGAGAAGGTCCTTTGTTTTCTGTGTTTTCTGTGTGAACCAGGTTCTGTGACCTGGAACTGCTGAGATTCTATCAAGCATACTAGACAAGGTGGTGATGGAATACCTTACACATACACACTGCTCTCTACCAACCAGGCATCACATTTCTGATATGAAGCATAGCAGGATATTAGGACTAACACATGTTAAAACAGAGAGACCCAGGCTTAGGTTTCAGCCGTTCAGCCTGGGTTAGGGTTCCAGGAAAGGATTGGTTCAAGGAGGGGTTCGGTGAAGGGAGTTTCTTCACCAGCTGGTTTATAATTCAGTCGTATGCTCGATCAATGGCATAATGAGCATGGAGGTCCTGCTGAATTTAGGACAATAGCCATCCAGCAAAGCACATGCTACCCCAACACATTTCAACCACTGTCATTGTTGTCGTCAGCAACAATTCTTCTCAATGCTGCACAACAATACAGCAAAGACACAGGCTCTGTGACCTACTTTAAGATGTATTTAATCATTTCTACCCACGGAACAGCTATTGATAAACATCAGGAATAATCTGGAGTGAAAATAAGGTTTTAGTGCTCCTGAAACTCTCTCTCTTTTTCGCTTTTACATTTCACTCTCTTTTATTTCTCTCTCCGTGGGCCAGTTAGAGGGCCGTAAAACTCCTGGCGCCTAGCACCCCTGTTGCCTAGTAACCACATTAAACAAGAGAGGGGGAGTGGACCTTGTGTGTGTAGACTGGGGGAGGTATGGAGAGACAGGCTGCACATTTCACAGCTTTAACACTTCAGGGCTTCTCCCAGGGCTGGGCTAGCAGGGTTAGGGTTCAACACCATTCAGCCACTGTCTGAAATGGCAGCGTAAAATGTGAGTGGTTATGGAATACAGCATAGGCAGGAAAAGGTTGAGAACTGAGTCTTTGTAGTTTTTTTTTACACATACACACAATTATATATGTGTGTGTGTGTGTGTGTGCGTGTATTTGTGTGTGTGTGTGTGTGTGGTTTGCTAAAACAGAGCATGGGGGTGTTCTCCAGTGGAATGGCCTCCTTACAGGAGTTGAGAGTCTGTCTGTAATCCTGAGTCCCTCAACTGGCGTAACTGCAACACTGCTACTGAAGACGGAGCATGGTGAGTACCGAACACTCTGTGGACCACTTCACTGGACACACGTAAACTAAGTCCTCAACATAAATTAAATACTGACTCTCTAATAAATTGTTTTGATTTTAAATCCTAGACAAGCAGTTGATAGGTTGTTCAGGAAAAACCTTAACCAAACTAGCAGTTTGTATCAAACCTTTTCCATTGAATGATGGGATAGAATACTAAGCGTTCACGAGGTCAACCTTACAAGGAAATAAATCACCTCACCATTATGTAGTAAGCCCACAGGGTTCAAACAACTGAGCTGCACTATTCACCTTGTTCCTACAGACAGTAACCTATTGACAATGTCCTTGGGGAAGGCAAGTGTATGGAAGTGTGAAAGTGCATGAATTTTCTAACCCAAACAACTCCTGACCAGATTATTTTGTAAAACCACACTAAATCAATCATTGCATTTGGCCCACTATACACGCTATCTAATTGTAGGTAATAATTGCATGGTAAGGTGTGCTATTGGGACAGCTAATGGAAACAAGCAATGGTCTCATCCTGAGGATGATGAATGAGGCGAGAGAGGGCCTTAGGGTGTAACACACAGACACACTCTGCTCTCTGAGACAGGGCAGAGAGAAAAGCACACACGCACACACACTCTGAGACATGGTGAGGAGAGGAGCAAAAAATCCAGATCACCTATAACATCATTTATCAAAGTCCTGATTTGACTCTCTATCGCTTCATTGTCTGTTGGCAGACACACACATCCACCTACACACACACACTAAAACACACACACACAGTTTCCAAGGCTGCGAGAGTGGTGGAGCTCAATCAGCTGGATCGCGAGGGAGCATCAGAGATTCAGTGCTCATTTGTTTTTCCTGTATTAGCCTGCGTCGCCTCCTCTCTACTGTTCCCCTGAATTAGCCTTAATTAGAGAACCATGCTCTTAAAATACCCCCCTGGGCAGCACCGGGTGAACAGGCAGGAGTACACACACACTGCAGCAAGACACCAACACACACACATTGCACCAAGACACAATGCACTGAGACACACACACACACACACACACACACACACCTCATTCCCCAGAGAGCAGGCTTTTCCCTCAGGAGCCCCAGGCCATACATGAGATGAAGATTCTATGTGCTCTGTGTAAATAACATAAGCCCTGTCCATGACACATAAACACGCACACATTATCGCTCATCCCCCTCCCCATTCCACACACACAAACCCACTAACTTTTTTCTGGCCTAATCAGTAAATTTGGGCTATTTGACTCCTTCTGTCTTTGTGTCCGTACCCCAGCACCATGGCTAAAGGGAAGGGCAGAGCCAAGGGGAAGACGGTGACCCTGAAGATGGCCAAGAACGCCATGAGGGTGACGCCGGATGGCCGCACTCGCCTGGACCTCAGCAACACAGGCATTGACACCTTCCCCAAGTGCCTCCTCAAGCTTGCCGACACCCTAGACGAACTGGACCTGAGCCGCAACCAGCTGCAGAAGCTTCCAGACTGCATCGGGGAAATGCTGTCCCTCAAGTCTCTGGATCTCCATAGCAACCAGCTGGAGGCCGTTCCGATGAGCATCGGACAACTTGTGGAGCTGTCCCACCTCAATCTCTCCAACAACCTCTTGACCTCCGAGGGCCTACCCCAATCGCTGGGCTCCCTTACTGGCCTACGGAGCCTCAATCTGGGCATGAACAACCTGGATAGCCTACCTGATTCTATGGTGGCTCTCACCAGCCTCCAGGAGCTGGGCCTGTTTGATAACCTCCTGAGCCATCTGCCTGAGTTTGTAAGACACCTCCCCAATATTAGCAAGATCAACACCAAGAGAAACCCCCTGTCTAGCAACCAGGGGGCCGGGGGACTGGGGGCCGGGGGCCAGGGGGCCAGGGGGGAGCTCAGTCTATACCTGGCCAACGAAGCCAGTCTGTGTAAAAACTGTGCGGCGAGGTGCAGGGAGGAGAGGGACAGGAAGATGGAGAAGAAGAAAGGAGGAGGAGACGAGGAGAACAGGAGGCCGTTCTCAGGGCTCATCACGCCCAACTCTGTGGCACAGCTTAATCAGGAGGCGTGGAGGTGAGGAGAGAACGGAGGAGCTAGCCAATCAATGGCCAGGGAAGGATGCAACACATTTTGTTTGAGACGCTGCTGTTTATTCTCATCATAACCTCAAATACCAATTAGACAGACGACACACACACAGTGGAAGCGTGTATTCAACCCAACAACATTGAACTGTTTCTTTTTGTGATCATTTTGTGATAATGACCGTTTACCATGTTGTCCGAATTAAATATATTTCCTGAATGCTGCTTCCCACGAACATGTCCAGTCATTCTTCAGTAAGTTCAGATGTTTATGAAATCCTGATTATAACACGAATGCATCCGATCAACACACTGACATGTTACATGATCTAAGTACGGGGCTGTCACATGATGATACTCACCTAGTGTTGGTCAGAACCTCAGCAACCCCTCTCCCTCTTAATGAAGGGACCACTGAACACAGTCTGAAGAGAGAGAGCGCGCGAGTGAGTGAGGGAGATAGAGATGATCACAGTTCTGTAATGTAGGCCAGTCTAATCCTCCCAGAATGAGTCAGCTTTCCTTTCCCAGTCCCCTTCCAGTCTCTCCTCCCGTCTCTCCTCTAGTCTCCCCCCCCCCCAGTTTCCCCTCATATCTCTCCTCCCATCTCACCTTTTGTAAGCACTGACATGGTCTTTGTTGAGGAACACCAGGAAGGCAGAGTATCCGATCCTCATGAACACCTCCAGAGCGTTGTCCTGCAGGGCGAAAGACAGCTACTGTCACCATCACTTTCTCGCAAGCTTTATTGACATGGCAAATGAACACTTCTCATACAGGTTTTGACAAGGTCAACTTGCATGAAAGCACAGCCTCACCTTTAGTAAATATCTCATGAAACGTGCATCCTTTATGTCCTCGTAGGGCCACCGTCTACAGGCGGGGTGGGGGGAACCCTGCTCCTTGTTCAGCAGGCTGCACATATAGGAGTCCCTGACACTGGGGCATAGACCACATAGTGAGCCAGAACACTCTCTCTATATATATATACACAAACGCACGCACGCACACACGCACACACACACACACACAGGATTACATGACTGGGCCAGACAATGTAGAACATTCTATACACACCTCACACACACACACACACTTATACACACACCCTCCTACACACATGCACATAAACACAAATGCAAACATGGAAAGATACACACCCATAGACATATACATATTTTTGCACACTCAAAAATATGCCTACAGACACACACACACCTGGTGGGATGGTGTTTCCTGCAGCAAACATCCCCTGCTGGGCTGAGTGTGAAGCCCTCACAGATGTAGAGGGACTCGTTCCCAAACAACAGCACCCCCTCTGTCACACTGAGACCACTGACCACCACCACACTCATCTTATCTTTTATCTGGGGACAGAACACACACACACACAGACAAACTTTAGTCAAACATGGACATATGCACACAGACGCACACTTTTAGCTTTGATCTCAGAGAACGAGAAATGGACTTAATAACAGAACTTGGTGAATGGAATTATAGAATTAAATAGAACAGAAGAAAACTTTTGTACATTTAAGGATAAAACATTGTCTTTGGCCTTATCTCAAATCCCATAGGTTGACAGCACTGGGAACCACAGATTGGTGACCACAGTGGATAAGCCCAGTTGTCCCATGGGGCAGACAGATACTGAAGGCACTGCAGGCTTTAGTTGATTGATCATTTTAATCACGTTTTAATCATTATTAAAACAACAGAGGTGAACACTTCATTATCAAGGTTGATGGATGGAAAAGAGAAAGAAGGAGAATGCATAAAAGAAAGAAACAGCAATGGTGGCAAAACAGAGCGTGAGCAAGACACAGACAGACATACCGTATAAACAGACCTTCTGCATTGACATCATCAGGCTCTGGTAGCAACTAGCTGATAGCGCTAGCGCTAATGTGGAGCTAATTCTATTGTCCCCCCTCATTTCACAGTGAGTGTGTGCACCTGGCCCCCTCCCTGCATCTGACTCCCTCTGCAGGGCCTCTGGGAGCACGCTCCCCAAAAACCATATGGGGCCCCCACAGGCCCCTAGCAATTCATACTAATCAAATCAGAACCCCCTCCCAGCCATGAAAAACAAATACACGCACATGCAGGGTCTGGTGATTATTAGGGAAATTAATCACTGACACACACACAATAGGAAATCTGCTAAGTGATCAAAACTTCTTGTCGGTGTACACATAATGTGACACAACACACTCACTCACACGCCGCAGAATTGTGTGTGCACACATGCACACACAATTCTGTAGCTTCATTCTGTAAAATGGTGCGCAAATGTTGCTTGTAACTGGAACATTTTTGCAGTCAATTACATGTATTTATACAGTATATATATATATATATATATACACACACACAAATATTGGGAGTCAGGTGGCTGAGCGGTTAAAGAATCGGGCTTGTAATCAGAAGGTCGCTAGTTCGATTCCCGGCCGTGCCAAATGACGTTGTGTCCTTGGGCAAGGCACTTCACCCTACTTGCCTCGGGGAATGTCCCTGTAATTACTGTAAGTCGCTCTGGATAAGAGCGTCTGCTAAATGACTAAAGGTAAAGGTAAATATATACACACACACACACACACACACACACACACACACACACACACACACACACACACACACACACACACACACACACACACACACACACACACACACATATATATAATACATATACTGTACATATTCTATATACACATACATATATATTTATATATATAATAAATACTACTCTAACAGTAATCTTTTGACATAAAAGACTGCAAACTGAGATTAAGAAAACAATATTAGTTTTAATAATCTAATGCAACATGTCCTCCTTTTTCTTTTTCTCTGCACTGTTGTGGAGGTGTGATGGGGGGAGCAGGCGGAAGAAGAGATGGATGCCGAATAGGAGCAGGAGGAGGAGAAAGAGGAAGGGCAAAAGGACGGGAAAGAGGAGGAACATTAGGACATGAAGGAGGAGAAGCAGGAGGAAGCTGACGAGCAGGAGGTAGAGGAGGTGCTGGAAGATGTGTAGGAGCAGGAGGAGGTGGAGCAGGAGGAGGAACAATAGGGGGGAAGATGACTGAAGCAGGAGGAAGAGGGGGGGGAAGAAGAGTGAAGCAGGAGGGGGAAGAGGATGAGAGGAGGAGTGAAGCAGGAGGGGGAGGAGGATGAGAGGAGGAGTGAAGCAGGAAGGGGAAGAGGATGAGAGAAGCAGGAGGGGGAAGAGGATGAGAGGAGGAGTGAAGCAGGATGAGAGGAGGAGTGAAGCAGGAGGGGGAAGAGGAGGAGTGAAGCAGGAGGGGGAGGAGGATGAGAGGAGGAGTGAAGCAGGAGGGGGAAGAGGATGAGAGAAGCAGGAGGGGGAAGAGGATGAGAGGAGGAGTGAAGCAGGATGAGAGGAGGAGTGAAGCAGGAGGGGGAAGAGGAGGAGTGAAGCAGGAGGGGGAGGAGGATGAGAGGAGGAGTGAAGCAGGAGGGGGAGGAGGATGAGAGGAGGAGTGAAGCAGGAGGGGGAGGAGGATGAGAGGAGGAGTGAAGCAGGATGAGAGGAGGAGTGAAGCAGGAGGGGGAAGAGGATGAGAGAAGCAGGAGGGGGAAGAGGATGAGAGGAGGAGTGAAGCAGGAGGGGGAGGAGGATGAGAGGAGGAGTGAAGCAGGAGGGGGAGTGGAGGGTTGAGCTCTCTCTTATTGACTGAGAGGCTAATGTCAGACCATTGATTTCTCTCCACACACATTATCTTCATAATCATACTATTGGCGCTGGCAAGCTCATTATGTGTGTGAGCTCCTGAGTGGTCCTGTGTGTGTGAATGTATGTGTGTGTGTGTGTGTGTGCGCACTAATGAGCGTGTAAGGGCCTGTTCATCTGACAGGAAACCCAGCAGGACACACACGTCAAACAGCTAAGAGACAACGGGATACACACACACACAGACATACACACACAAACAGACAAGTAGGAGGCAGCCCATATCACCACCTACTGCTTTTATTAATATTTCTGTCAGAAACATTAAAAGGCACGGCAGGTTGCCCAAGTCCCTCTCAACATGATTCTCCCTGTCTAACACACACACAAACACACACACACCAGAGGGTCTGAGCTGTCATACTAATGAGTAAGGATGAGATGTGATGGCAGGGCTTTGGTATTGGAATCCCATAGTCTGGAGTCTGGATCAGAAACAGGGCTGTGAAGGCAGGGTAGGGCCACACACAGGTGAGGAGACACACAGACACACATGCCCACCCACACATGTGCACACACATGCATACTCATGCACATTGACACCCACCCACAGCACTGTACCTGCTCTCCAGGGTCCAGCTCGTGCAGGATGACGTGTGTGTCGGAGCAGGAGTGTGTGTGTGAGCAGGGTTCGGGGGTGTGGGGCTCAGGGGGCTCTGGGGAGGCCACGGTCTCGCTCAGGACTGGGAAGAAGGTCAGACGCTCACCCCCCCCTTCCTCCTCCTCTTCCTCCTCCTCTTCCACTGCCTCTGCACCTGCCTCACACAGGATTCTGGGTTCTGGAGCAAACACACACACACAAACATGCGCGCGCACACACACACAAATATTTTTTAATACACATGGAACCAAGTCACTGGGTTAGGAGGTTAAGGGGGAGAGATAGGATAGGCTATTGTACAATTATGGATTGACACGCCAGCAGACCAGCAGAGCTCTTTACTCAGTAGTGCTGGAGCAGCGTAGCTGATGCTCTCCTGGTCTAACCTTGGTCAGATCCGGTTCCAGCTCTACTCCTGCTCTCCTCAGAACCACTCGGCCTGTCACCCTGGCCCAGCACCGCTGCCAACTACACGCGTGCGCGCACACACACACACACACACACACACACACACAGACACCCATAGAGCAAACACACAAAGGCCGCACGCGCACACAAAAGAAACATACGCACAGGACAGAGAGATTAGAGTCACAATTAGTAAATGCATAGTCAGAGATAGAGGGGGAGGGAGGAAAGCAGAAAAAAAGAGAGAGAAAAACTGAATGAGGGACAGAGACTGAGAGAACAAGAAGAGAAAAGGAGATATACAGAAAAAGAAACAGCGATAAAAGAGACCTAACATGAGAGAGTGACAGAAATAGAGAGAGAAAACAAGAGAGAGAGAAAGACTGAGAAAATGTACCCGTTTGGATCCCCTCAGTGCTCTCCTGCGAATGCGTGGCCTGGTTCTGTTGGGTCCCTCGGCTGCATCCTGGACCCACGCCCGAGTCAGAACCACGCCTGGACCGGGACCAAACACTCCCCTTTCCCTCAGTAACTCCTCCTCCACGCTCAGCCACTGGGACGCCACGCGCTCCCACTCACTTCCGCGCAGCTGAAATACACACGCGTACACAAGCACACACAAGAACAAACACATACACAAGCAGGAGGGATAACATATGACAGAAGATTTCAAGTTTAAAGCCAGAAAGGTAGAATACATGCTATAATGTGCTTGTATGCAGTGGTACGCCATATTGGGTCTGTTTTCCTGGGGATCCCACTGTGTGTTGGAGTCATTACCTGTGTGTGTCTCCTCCTCATGCTCTCAAAGAACTCCTTGCCTCTTTGTCGGTGTGTCTCCATACAGGCCATGAACTCCTACACAGAGAGAAGAAGAGAGGGAGAAAGAGAATGAGAGAGAGGATCAGGCATGCAAACAGGTCAGGGGTAAAAAAGGTGAGAAGGATACGGCGAACCCCCGACCCTCTGGGGGGGCATGCTCCCCCGGAAGAAAATGTGTTAAATTAGAAAGCTAAACGCATGAATCTGGTGCACTTTCAGACCAAAATTAAGAGGCTATATCTATGTAGAATCTGTGCTCTTGTAAATAATGTCATGTTCTTTTAACCATAAAGACATTTTTTGTACAGCATACATCATAAAAAAACAATTAAACAAACAGGATTACCTGTGTTTAACTACTTTAAAAAGCAAAAATCAAAAGCATCACTTACTGTAAAGCTAACACATTCTAATAGACATTTTTAATATTGTATTAAAATTGTTTCTACTAGATGATGTAAGATGGGTCTGTAAACCTCTCCCTACTCTGCCTCTGATTGGCTGTGAGGTTTAGGTATTAGGAGTGACGATTGGTTCCAGAGCCAGTTGTAAAGTTGGGCAGCACGGGTAAAATGCTATGTTGGCCACGGCAACGACCCGTCACGACCCCCCCAAAAAAAATAAGTTCTCATCGGATCTGCACGAATCACATAGGTTACCCATTTTGAGTCTCACCTAAAGGTGAGGAGTTTGCATGCCTGGAGGATGCGAGAAAGAGAGCGATAAGGAGAGCGAGACGTATGCAATGCAGACGTAATGTCCAGAACGTTCACACCATGATTCCAGATTCTTATCTCCTGCCTCCACACCCATGCTTTCTGTGGTATATTCTTATTAGTGTTGTTTGTTTGATCATGCAATTACAACACATTCAAACAATTACATCTTCCCTAAATTACATTCACTGGGCAAAATAAAGCTAGTGGCTACACTTGCACAATAACCCTGTCTGAAAACGCAATCATTTGTGGATGTGATCTAATTAACACAAATGGTAATATCTCAATGGCGTGCCACTGTTTTGGGCATGGTGCAAGGGTGTGTGTGTGTGGGCGCACATGTGTGTGCTTGTCTGTACACATGTGCGTGTGTATGAGCGTGTGTGAGCATGTGTGCGTGTACAGTGTTTGTCCATGTCTGTGTGTGCATACAGAAATGTGTGTGTGTGTGTGCGTGCATGTCCCCCACTGCTATATTATCAATAACCATGGTCGAGGACCCTCCAGACACACAGGAATCCTCTGGTTTACTGCATCGTTAGCATCAACCTCACAGCAGAGTCCTCTCTGGTAGGACAGTGAAACCACAGGCCTCCATCATAACTGGTTGCCCGGAAGTACAATTTATGATGTTATACAACCAGGAAGTACTATTCATTATGTTACAGAACCAGGAAGTACTGTTCAGGGGACTGATTGAACATGGGAGTGATTTTCAGTCATAAACTTGATGTTTCTTGAATATACAGTATATGGTAAAAACAGGAATGTTGATGAAAGGTAGTATTTGAAATATATTTAATCTTATTTAAATAACAAAATACAATTAAACTCTAAAAGAATATCACAGTTATACTTTATTAAATAAAAGAAACTGTGAGGAAGAAATCCACTTTCAGAAACTTTAGAGCCTCTGCTTTTCTGACTGACTGTGATATGTGACTGACTGAGTGCTGTGTGACGACTGGTGAGACGGCTGGCTCGTTAGCTCATTAACAAAAAGTATGTAGACAAATACTGTAATAAACTGAGGAATAATTGGAGGGGAGCTTGTGGAAATGTTACAGAGGGAAATAATTTGAGAACTATAGAGAGAGAGCAAAAGACAGAGAGGGACAGTAAATAAAGTTTGTAAATAAAGCTGTGTTTGGACGGATGAACAGTCATCGCCTGCCCCCCCCAGCCCACCCCCACCCCTCCCTAATTTCATTCCTTCATTTGGACAAACACAAGTAATATATAGCATTAATTACCCTATTTAGCAGATAGGAACCTCATTGGCTTTTTAAACACCGCATTAAATACATTACTCATCTCTTCCTCTCCGCAATTAACATCACACCATCATCACACTCATTTCCATTTTAATGGCCTACTAGTGCTGGTGATAAGGCAGCAGAATGCCAGCTTACACCCGAACGGCTGGGGAACGTGTGATGAACTTAACGCAAGCATTAATGACGTTAATTATCTTCCTAATACGAGGACGCAGATAGAATTATGGACAGGCTGGGATATGGTGCAGAGGTGAACCTCTACGAGCAGAGGCTTGTCTGAGGACACAGTTCTTGCTCTCATCACATGAGGACTGCTATGACTTTCTATTGATGCTTTTCATAAACTCATTAATATGAAATAAACTTTTTTTTTTTTTTTACAGTTCATGCAGGCTCATTCAGTTTAATGTTTTCCACAGCAAATTATTTTAAGGGGCGATCGATTCAATGTCATTTGGTTCGAAATGTCATTGTGTCCAATCAGGAACATACCTTCTTTACTGGGGTTTTCCCTATACAGGGTTCAGTGCTAACACAACTGACAAAATAGGCACAGGGTAGGAAAAGTTTTTTTAATTGTCCCCTCTCTCTCGCGATCCTATTTTGTCAGTTGTGTTAGCACTGAACCCTGTATAGGGAAAACCCCAGTAAAGCGCTCTCTCGTGCTCTAGTACAACATAAGTCTATGAACTTAACTCCCTCTCATCTACCTTCTACCTCTCTTCCTCTGTGGACCTCTCCTCCTTATCCTCCATCTACATCTCCTCCTGCCTCTCTTTCTACTGCCTCAACCTTTCTCTTCCTGCCTCACTCCCCTCTCCTCCTGTCTTCTCATGCCTCTTCTTCCTCGTCGTCTTCTACAGAAGATAATTCATCATATTCTCTGATAGCCTGTCAAACACTGATATGATAAAGAATAACTTCAAATGAATAATGTTTTCATCAGATTGGTACCGCTATAATTATCCACCTCTGTGGGCACACATATACACATACACACACAAACACACAGCAACAAATACAAAAACAAACAAACACACTTATCATAAGACACAAAAACAAGCCCACACACACACACACACACAGTAACACACAGAAACAAACACACACAGACACAGCGTTTGTGGGGGTGAGACAGACAGACACACAGACGTGGTAATTTCATGCCTGTGCGCCTGAGTAATACGTCCCTGCTCCCTGCTCCAGATGGTACGCCGTCTTAAGCGGCAGGGGGAACTAATGATGTGGGCCGCGTGTTTCGGGGGGGAAAACAACAATAAGAGCGTCTTTAACCTTCAGAGGCAAACAGAGTGTAGCTCTGGATGGGCCTAACAGATATCAATTACTCTGCTCACTCAGGGGCAGTCAGCTGCAATAATCCAAATCCATTTAAAGAAATAATCTAACACACCCACAGGGCTGCTCGGCCCATAGCACAAACACCGCTGTGACATTGGCACGAGGAGAGAGAGAGAGTGTGTGTTTGAGGAACGAAGGACACCTGTTTGATAGACTTGTCTAAAAGCTAATGATCCAAAGTGTCAAGGAGGACACACACGGCATACACTCACACACACTCACACACACACACAACACCACTCAAACCTAGGTTACAATCAAACCAATGTTTGTGTGTGTGTGTGTGTTAGTGTATATAAAGTATGTGTGAGTTTGTGTGTGTGTGTGTGAATATGTGCCTTTGTGTACATGCTCATGTATAAGAGTGTGTGTGTTACCTCCACAGAGCCAGCCTCCCTCCCCAGCTGTTTTTGTGCAGCACGAACAGCAGTCATAATCAGACCAGCCTTCTTCTGGGGACTAGAGCTTGCCTGCCTCTTCTGAGACTCTGGACAGGACATCAACACACACGCACACACAATATTCATCATTCTAAACCACTACGTTCTAATACACTGTGAGGAGATAAAATTACATTTCAAATTAATCTGAGCATCTTCAATCGTGTCAATCTTCCTTAAATGAAATAAATGAATCTATTTGGATAAAGTGTTTAAATGGTGTGCAGCTGACCTATGTATATCTGCCAGGCCTTGAGAGCCATCTCCTCCCACAGAGGACTGATGTCACTCATAGTGACAGGCCCCGCCCTCGCCATCTGATTGGCTGAGAGGTCGATCTTGTAGGTGTCCTCCAGATTGTGTCGTCTCTCCATCATGATCTTCAGCCAGCAGGACTCCACCAGCGCCATTCGCTCACTCACATCTACATGCACGCACGCACACACACACGCGCACACACGCACACACACACACAGAGGTCACTCCAAGATCAACAATCTCAAGGAAAGTCAGTAAAATAGCAGTAAACACAATCTTTAAAACACACGCAGATACACACACACACACCTGTGGCTGAGTCAGCTGCAGGGCTGGGGGCGGTAGAGAGGCTGGCCTTACGAGGGAACAGACGAGACAGAAGTCTCCTGTGGTGTTTCTTGTTCAAATCACCGCCAAAGCCCTCCGGGTAGCTAGAGATATCCACCACAATCACATAACAGGACCCATCAAAGGATGTGTGTATGAGTTTGTATGTACAGTATGTGTGTATACGTGTTTGTGTGTGTAGATGTGAGTGTGTGTGCGTGTGATGGACTATACCTTCCAGAGCGTATGAGTAGCAGACAGTGTAGCAAGCAGGTGACAAAAGACACGTTCGAATTATAGGTTGCCATGATGACATCCCAGCGCGCCATGACAACTCGGAGGGCCCTGAGGACCATTTCCTGATCACTGGGGGAGTTTCGGGGGCGGGACAGGAAGTGCAGCACGGCTCTATTGGTACATTTGTAAAGGGTGGTGACTGTGCTCTCTTTCTGTGCTTGGCCTTTCTCCATTGCCTGAGAAAACAGGTTTGAGTTACAGTCATAGCATCATCTCCTGGCTGATCTGGGTTAACACAGCTATGAGAATAACATCATGACCACTTTTATGGATTGTGTGTGTGTGTGTGTTTATTTGTGAGAGTGTATGTGCATATTTACTGTGTGTGTATATATATATATATATATATATATATATATATATATATATATATATATATATATATATATATATATATATATATATATATATATATATATATATATATATATATATATATATATATATATATGTGTGTGTATGTCTCACCACTACTATCTGGTCGGCCAGGAAGGTCAGCAGTGTTTCAGGCTCCACCAGGAACATGCAGCTGTGGAGTTTCTCTATTAGCTTCTTACTCAGGAAGGCCACATTCTCCATTAGAGTGGACATCTGAAGATCAGCACTCTGGATGGTAGAGTCTGAGAGAGAGCGAGAGAGAGGGGGGGGGGGAAGAGTGTGACAAAGATGGAGAGAGTAGCGTTAGGGAAAGAGCAACAGATGAAAAAAGACAGAGCAGCAGCTTAAAGGTATTTTTTCAGTAAAATAAATGTAGTTTGGTTCCCTATAAATATGTTGTGCAAGCTACTGAGGCCGTCTGAGAGTTGTTTAGCTAAACAAAGAGCTTGGTGCCAGTGGAATGTCAATTTCAAATTTTTGGAGGGTCCCCCCGACTTTCCAGCCAATTACGCTCCAGCAATCTGGTTACAGCCAATTGTCTTTGGAAAGGCGGGCTTTCCTCCTTGGCTTATTTTGTGAAGCCACTGTCAATCTAACTCGAGCTGGAGGATAGCATGGAAGTTCAGACAAGATCTGGGAGGACGGCGGGGTGCAGTCTCTCAGTTTTTTTGATAATGTTACCTATTGCAGCTTTAATAAATAAATACATTGTAGTACTATATAAGTATGCGTGTGTGTTTGTCTGTGTGCGTATTCACCTTGCTGGCTAAGGTGTGTGTGAGTTTCCTCCTGGTGGCTGATCATGTGGATGATGTCCATGAGGAACTCCAGCAGCTCTGTCTGGAAGCTCTGCCTCTGCTCCAGCGAAGCTCCTTCAGGAGTGTACTAACACACAGTACAAAATGGTCACTGTGTGTGTGTGTGTGTGTGTGTGTGTGCAAGCCTGCCTGTGTTTGCATTCATGTGTGTGTGTCTGAGCTCAAGTCTCTGCTTCCCAGGCAGGTCTGACTTCCTCTGGTGCATAACTGAGCTAAGACTGGCACCTTCTGGAGAGAATGTGGAAACACTGCAGGAGCATATAAGAAGTCTCTCTCAAGAAGTCTCTCTCTCTCTGGCTGTGTAAAGGCCTAAGCATGTCTGAGAATGTGGGTGTCGGAAACAGATGATGACATAGATGCTTGCAAACATACTTTCAAGGCTAGGGGGAAGAATTAACAAAACCTCCAGCAGCAGAGGGTGTGTGTTCACCTCCAGCAGAAGAGGGTGTGTGTGTGTGTTCACCTCCAGCAGAAGAGGGTGTGTGTGTGTGTTCACCTCCAGCAGAAGAGGGTGTGTGTGTGTGTGTGTTCACCTCCAGCAGCAGAGGGTGTGTGTTCACCTTCAGCAGAAGAGGGTGTGTGTGTGTTCACCTCCAGCAGCAGAGGGTGTGTTCACCTCCAGCAGAAGAGGGTGTGTGTGTGTGTGTGTTCACCTCCAGCAGAAGCAGTAGAGGGTGTGTGTGATCTCTGGCGGAGATGTTCAGGAGGCTGTCCATCAGAAGAATGCGGATGAAGTCACACACCTGCTTCCTGGTTGGGTGACCCCTGGAGGATCCCTCCCCCTCTGACCCCTCACCCAGTTGACCCCCATCCTGAGACAGGACAACAGATAATGACATCTCAACTGGCCAGGAACAAATAATGACAAATTATTGTCAAATAGTGCAAAACAGAACTCTCTTACACAAACACACACACACACACACCTCAGGGCAGTGTAGAGGATACACCGTGCTGGCAAGTGAGCCAAGGAACTCTGCCGACATCCATAGGGGGTCTCGAGGGCAGACACTATGCAGCAGGCACAGGAACTGCATCACACTCCCTGGGAACTGCAACTCCCATGACCCTTTGGTGACAGACGATGGCTTAAAAAAAAAGGATATCAGTGTAAAACAGTGCTTGGAAAGTAAGAGGAAGTCAGCAACAGCATTAGAAAGTGTATTAGAAACTCCAATTACACATCCAAGTGAATAACATGTCTCTCTAAATTCCTACCTGCTGTGTAAGAAGCTGCAAGGCACATTGTCCATATCTCATCTTATCTCACCTGGGTGATGATGACTTTAACAAGCTCCAGCAGAGTGGATGCAGCCTCAGGGCAGAGCTGCAGAAGGGGGCGGTTCTGCTTCCCTGGGGGCGTGTCTGCAAGGCTGTCAATCATCTTCTGTAGAACCTCATCCAGATCCACCTATGGATGAGGTCAGGAGAGTGTTGGTTGGGTTGCACATCATGACAAAACACCATCTGCTAACCACAGTCAACAGAAATCCACCACCAAGGCACACCTGTCTCGTTCGATGTTGACTCAGGCAGCTTAAATGAACTGCTCCCTCTTACATACACTTAGTGTTACTAAACCTTGTCTATTTCAGCCTTATCTAGCCCCTCCAAATGAAAAAAGCTTTTCGGTGAATAGTTGTGGGAGGGGAGTGTGGAATTCTTCAGGAATTTTCATTTTGGAGCTTCCTTACTTGCAGGGCTGGACTGGGACCGAAAATCGGCCCTGGCATTTTTGGGTGAAGGCGGCCCACCGCACGAGAAACTTTCTGGTGCGCACGAGAAACTTTCTGGTGCGCACAAGATACTTTCTGGTGAGCACGAGATACTTGTCGTCGTCTGGTGTCGTCTGTTTTGGCTCAAGGGATACACCTGTCTTGACCAAGGGTATAATTTATAAACTTGGTGTATGCACAAAACGGGGCTGAAAATGTGCGTACACCACTTCCCACGCAAAGGTTGTGATTTATAAGAAACAAACTTGACGGGATCGTGCGGCCCCCCACGCTTACGCACATTTTGGAGACAGTGGGAATTGGCGACACAGATGACCGTACTGTAGTCAGACTGCAGAAAGTAAATGTGGGAAGAACGATTACTCATAATATTTATATGTTTTGTTTTCATCACACACGTTTTTTTCACTCCATATCATCATTATCATGAAGATCCAGCAGTATTATTTGCGCTTGTACTGAGTGATAATTGTTCCACAAACACCTTGTAAAATCCAACTCAAATCTTAACTCAAAATTCAGCGCTGTCTCAACATCACGTCCACTATGGGTGCAGGAGGAGGAGATGCCCTACCTATATCCTACCTATAGATAACTGCAGAACACAGTGTAACCAAATATATTTATTTAATAATGTGCATATATCATCATATGTCAAAAACTGGAAATACAGTTAAGCTTCGGCGCAATCGCTACACTCTATGTCCTCGTTATCAGTCCAAACGTTAAATCTGTTCATAACATTTACATTTAGCAGACACTCTTATCCAGAGCGACTTACAGTAAGTACAGGGACATTCCCCCGAGGCAAGTAGGGTGAAGTGCCTTGCCCAAGGACACAACGTCAGTTGGCATGACCGGGAATCGAACTGGCAACCTTCGGATTACTAGCCCGATTCCCTCACCGCTCAGCCACCTGACTCCCGAAATGCTTCTGTTTTCAAATTGTATCTCGACTCGGGGTATCACTGGCACAGTTGATGGCAGCAGCAAAATGCTGCAACTCGCACAGTTTTTATTGGTGATCCACCGGCCACCAAATAATGTGGTTTTCGAGCCTCCACCTCGCCTACAAGTAACAGTGTCTGAGAAGATACTTTCTCGTGGGCACCAGAAAGTTTCTCGTGCTCACCAGAAAGTATTTCGTGCGCACCAGATTTTTTTTCCCTCTCCATGTCCCTTTAGGGGCTCCGTAGTTCAGTGGGTAAAATGGACATACAGTGAACCTCAAAGTCCATTGACACCTCTTTCCTATGCAAATCTCACAAAAAAAATGTTCTGCTGTAAAACAGTAGGTTTTGAAAAAGCCACCAAACGGACGTCAGTTCAGTGGCTCCACCTTTTTTGGCTCTTGTCTGTACCTTTGTCACGCCCCAAAATTTGCTGCGCGCTGCTCTGTGTACTTCAACGGAATTACAAAGAAGAACGTTTTTCAAGGATATTGAAAATGGACTACGGTGGTAAATGCAGTGTTCCAGGCTGTACAGGGAATGCTGAAATTTTTCAGAGTCTTCCCAAGGAACCAAACACTCGACGGGCTGTGGTTTGTCAATGAGAAGATCCCTGTGCAGTTCGACCCTCAGTTACACATTTGCTCAAACCATTTCACAGAGGACAGTTTTGAAAACCTGGGACAATGTAAAGCACATCACAACCGCAAGCTGTAGTATGGTTTTGTCTCTAACAGTTATTAGCATTGCTAACATATTCAGTGAAGCTGAGTTGAATCACGATAGTTTGGTTGCTAGAGCTAAGCTGTAACGTTACCCACCGAAGTCGATCACGTTGGTTTCGACAACAGAAGTGGAAACAACTAACGTTATCATTTCAAATGATATCTAGTCAATCTGTTGAAAACAGTGTTGTGTAGACACAATAGATTTATTTGTACGTTTTTATTTCAAGTCTCCACCTTCGATGTTTCAATGAGTGCTGTTGGCCGTGTTGCGTCTTTGCTCCACTCGTTGCAAACCAACCAATCAGCGCGCAGCTAATCTATATATTCATGAGCATACCATAAAAGGGAGAAAACCTCTAATTTTTTTCACTGGGCTATTTCACAGGGTGCATATGGGCGCATAGAACAGTACCCGGGCCATTTTCAGCCCAACCAATGTTACATACCCTATTCGGAGATCTTAAGGAACAGTGTGAAATACCCCAAAAACCCAGTCAATTACCCTTTTCAAATAATATTTTTTGACCACTAAGGGCAAAAAAATCTGGTGCTTATATTAGCAGGGAGTCAGTTGGCTGAGCGGTGAGGGAGTCGGGCTAGTAATCCGAAGGTTGCCAGTTCGATTCCCGGTCATGCCAACTGACGGTGTGTCCTTGGGCAAGGCACTTCACCCTACTTGCCTCGGGGGAATGTCCCTGTACTTACTGTAAGTCGCTCTGGATAAGAGCGTCTGCTAAATGACTAAATGTAAATGTAATGTATATTAAATAATAAAAATACAATATTTTTTTTTTGCAAGGATTCGGACTAATGACTTAAGCAGCGTGTACGAATTAACCATAGAGGTTGCACTCAATAAGAGGATTGAGAGTTTAGTTACACTTTAAAAGGTATAATTCGGACAAACCCAGACCTGTTCCTGTGGGTCGGGTGTGAGTGTGGTCGTCCTTCCCAGTAGGAGAGCAGCGAGTGCTCCATACACCTGGGGCAGGTGAGCCAACTGGACCAGAAGCCTTCTCAGCACATCAAAGCCTGGGCAGGGGACACTCAGACACTCGGACGACCAGGAATGGCCTCGTAGGTTATCTGAAGGGCCAGCACACGAAAAAAACTCTGGATAAAACATACACAACCTTGGATTAAACGCACACATACAAACCTTTTTTTCCTCAACCCTATATTTCTACTTATACAACTTACATTTTAACCTATTAATATTTCAAACATTAACCATTAACAATTAAACAAACCAATGACGGTTCCTGAAGGTTCCTCCATTCTCTCCATGAGGCTACCTGGCAACACACTCTCTCGGAACCTGTTCCGCTCGCTGTGATTGGTCAGAAGGTGTGTGAGTAGGAAAAGCCCCAGCTGGAGTGTGGAGGTGTGCAGGTGAGGCTGAAGGAAGAGCAGGAACCAATCACTGCCCAGGGTCTGGAACAACTCCTTCTGTTGGCTGGGAGGTGAAAACACAGCATGATGACAGCGTGCTTAATGGACGCTATGGGGAGCTTCAGCACCATCTATGAAGGGCAACAGGGATGACTTGGCATCTCTGATCATGTTCATTATATTGTGTAATAATAACTGTCTTTTCAGCTCTATTCATAATAATTATACTTTGTTTTAGAAGTCCGTTATGTCATTTGTGGAGTCAAAACCACTGTGGGGTATTGCTAGGTAAGTGTAATGCTAGAATCCTGGTGGGTACAGACACTTACTCTCCAGCCATGGGTTTTTCAGAGCCGAGGAGGTCACAGACACACAGCAGGAGCTGGTTACGCACCCACACAGGACTGGCTGCACCAGAGGCCTGGTCTACTGGAGGGCAGAGGTCATGCCTAGGTCACTTCCATAGTACTACACCACACACACACACACTACTGCTACACATAGCATATACACACTGATGACCCGACTAGCCTCTGTGGAAAAAATTATAATTATGGGTCGATTTATTGAGTTATTGAAGAGACTGAAAAACCGTCAGAATGGAATCCGGAACGTTCAAAGAGGGGTTCTGCTCGCTGTGATTGGCCAGAAGGAGTGTGAGTAGGTGGTGCCCTAGCTGCAGGTGAGGCAAAGTAAGAACTAACTACGGTCTGACTAGCCCCCTCTGCTGGCTGGTGTTAGTGGAACAGGCACTCCCTCTGTAAGTTAAGGTTGGTTAATGGTGCTGATGTGTGGGATATCGTGACGGTCCCTGTGGACATTAAACTGAATTCCCTGCGAAGTATCAAATGGGCAGTACCTGGGGTGTCTCCATCAGAACTGTTGTCATGGAGACCAGGGAGTTCTCTCACACTGACAGGGGGTAGGGTAAACACCAGGAAGAGACCCAGTCTTGAACACACACACACACACACAGTTCCACAGGTTTATTCTACTCCATACAGCACTGTAAACAAGCAGATAACCCTACAAAACAATTAGGACAAGTTTCTGTCCTAAATCCACAAAGAATCCCTTGATATAAATAATTTCCTGAAACACAGAGAGCGAGGTGTGTGTGTGACGAAATATGTACCTTCGTATGTCTATGCAGGAAAAGTGAGCCCTCAGCTGGCGAGTGATGATGCAGGTGACCACCTTGACCTTCTCGGGGGTCACCAAGGGGTCAGACAGCACGAAAAGCAGTTTAGGGACCAGCCCCAGACTGTGCATGACCTCTGCATTGCCACCTTCATCACTGAGGAGCAGGAAGAGGAGTAATGGGAGAAGGAGGAGGGGGGGGGGGGAGGAGGAATGGGATGAAAAGAAGACGTAGAAGGAGGAGGAAAAGAAGTAGAAGCAAGAGGAGATGACCGGCAGACAGACAGATGGTAACAGAAAAACAGGTAGAAACAGATAGAGGGGTGGAGAGAGATATAGAGACAGAGCGCGAGAGAGAGAGAGAGAGTATGAGTACAGGGAACATTACTAAACTTTGAACAGTGACACACTATTGATAAAGTTTGTAACAAGTACTAATTCATGTTTTCCCAGGCTCTGTGACTAGCCTCTCATTTCCACACGAAATATGAAAAAGATACACAGACATACTGCTATGTATGTGATTTAGTGATTCACTCCACCTGGATGATTTTAGGATGTCAGCAAAGTGGTTGAGCACGGCCAGTTCCAGGTTATCTGAACTGTTCTGCCACACCTGATCAGACACACACAAGGAGGCATAAGAGGAACCCTAAACCAGTTTACCACAACCTTACAAGTTACTTAACCATAACTTTACAGTTACACCCAATTGTGCATGGTTAGTATTAGCAAGTGAAGAGTGACTGGAATTATTTGTATGTTACTGTAACTGCCTCATATAACAGATAATAAAAAAGACACGTTTATCCCTGGATGGACAACAAAGTTGTATTTGATGACTTCTTTACCTCCAGGTCACAAAGGAGGGCCTGGAAGGCCAGCTTGTTCCGTAGGCAGGCCGGGCCAGAACCCATCTCCACAGAACCGGACAGAGACAGAACCAGCTGGAACGTCCTGCTGCTCACTAGAACACTCTTCATCTTCAACAGGAACGCCAGAAGCTAGAGACAAGAAGAGAGAGACAGAGAGACAAAGAGAGAAAGTGATGGAGACAAAGAAAGATATATGTATAGATGAAGAGATTGATGCATCGAAAAAGAAGGTGCTTAATTTCCACGCATACTTAGTAGGGTTTCACGTAGTAAAACTTTTGTAATGTTCGAATAACCTAGACTACAGAGTGTGGTCAGTGGTTAGTGACTCACCATGAGCTGCTAAACAGTGTGTGTGTGCTTACCAGTGTACGCGTGTGTACGTTAACCAGTGTGTGTGTGTATGTTAAAAAATACAAAGAGCATGTCTGTGTGCTAAACAGTGCGTCTGTATTTTCAAGTGTGTGTATATTTTAAACAGTATGTCTGTTAACCAGTGTGTGTGTGTATGATAACCAGCGAGTGTGCATGTATGTGAGTCAGATGGCTGAGCGGTTAGGGAATTGGGATATTAATCAGAAGGTTGTCAGTTTGATTCCGGCCGTGCCAAATGAAGTTGTGTCCTTGGGCAAGGCACTTCAACCTACTTGCCTCGGGGGAATGTCCCTGTACTTACTGTAAGTCGCTCTGGATAAGAGCGTCTGCTAAATGACTAAATGTAATGTAAATGTAATGTAAATGTATGTGTGTGTTAAACAGTGTCTGAGAGTCTGTGTACCTTGTATCCATTGAAGCGCTTCATCTCCTGCGCTATAGCAGGACAGGTCTCCAGCACAGATAGCAGAACCTTCACCGCTGCGTACAGAGAGCCGTCGTCAGGCGCCATGGCAACCAGGCTAAGGATGACCGCGGGCCCGCCCACGTACAGGAAGCCGTTAGCGGCGCTGGTAGGAGCAAACGTCCGAACACCTGGAAGGTTGAGTCAGATAGATAACAGAGATAGTAAACGAGTCAATGATTAGTATCTATTACTAATGACTAATTCACTCAGCAGATGCTTTCTCGTGTCCATGATAAGTCTCCATATCCTCCCATGACCCATTTATTTGTTGTTTTTTTTGCTTTAAATTATACATAACAGAAGTCTTTGTATTTGGCTAATAAACATATTTTAAAGAAAAGAAATGTCACAGTTGTTTTCTTATTTGTCATAGTTCTGCATCTATCACTAACATTGCTATTTCTGAGGTTGTGGACATGTCATTTTACTTGGACAAAGTAAATAAATGGTCAGTGTGGTTGCAAAGTTTCTTGTTAAAACTTGCTATATGTTATGCTTGCATGTTATGTATACATAAATGTTAGCAAAAACGAAAGCACGCAAACCAAAAACGCTGCAAAGTAGCGTTTTTGGTTTGCGTGCTTTAGTTTATGTATTTGCAGCTTGTTTATGTATTTGGTTGTGTTGTGTGTATTTGCAGCACGTTTGCTGAATGCTGCGCATGTGTTCCCTTACAAAAAAGAAGTATATTAAAGTATACTAAACTATGGATAGTACACTTTTAGTTCACTTTTGATATACTTTTAAGGAGTATACTTAGAAAATAGTTCACTTTTGATATACTTTTAAGGAGTATACTTAGAAAATTGTTCACTTTTGATATACTTTTAAGTATGCTTTGAAAATTGTTCACTTTTGATATACTTTTAAGGAGTATACTTAGAAAATAGTTCACTTTTGATATACTTTTAAGTATGCTTTGAAAATAGTTCACTTTTGATATACTTTTAAGAAGTATGCTTCGAAACAGAAAATTGTAAGATGTACGTTTTCTATTATTATACAGCAAAAACAGTCAAAATAATTTTTAAGTAGGCCTACATTACAGGTTAAATTCTTTAGATCCATCTCATTCTAATTATTCATGTCTAGGAAAATCTATTATGCATTGCACATTGAATCTTTTTTCGTACTGAAGCTGTAACCTTAATTACTGCCAAAACATTTTGAAGCCCTATACTCTTATACTAATAATTATCAATTGGAGTATTAATGGAAAAAACGAAAAAGCTACTTGAGAAAGAAGCAGACAGAAGGGTTGCATTGTGCATTTGATGGTTATACTGTCAAACTGACTGAAGAACGAAATAAGGACGTGAAAAAATGAAGATAGCGTGGCTCATTGGCTGGTCAATTCCCATGATGCAAGGCGGTAACTAATGTAACAATTTGCAAATAAGTTTGCCGTTTGTTTGAAATACAAATGTAACTTCGTGAATTTCGTTTTTTTTATGGGTCTCCTTAGAATGTAGTGTTTTGTTGCGTGGTAATTGTCATTGTTGTGCCGGTTTACCATTGTAACCATGAGTAAATGAGTGTTACGTTTCATAAGAGGAGCTGGATTATTTCAACATGAGTGTGTACACAATAATTTGCTTCTTTCAGCTAAGGATCTGCGGTGTCACTTGGCCAAGGCCCCCGTTTTCACCAAGTGACGCAAGATCAGCGATGTGTGAAGGGCCCCTAAACATTTAAATATATTAGTAAATCAGAGTAAATTGACATTTATTAGGTTTACTTCTTGACGTACTAACATTAACTGAAAGTGCACTTGAAAGTATTGCAAAGTATACTTTGAGGTACTTTAGGAAGTATACTTCATGAACTGAAAGTGCACTACACAGGTTACTTTACAGTATTCCAAATTATACTTTGAAGTACTTTAGGAAATATACTTTATGAACTGAAAGTGCACTACAAAGGCTACTTTACAGTAGATCAGATTGAAGTAAACCTCAAATACACTATAAGTGTACTTTAAAGTGTACTAAATGACCTAAAAAGTGGGCCAATTCAGTTTACTTAGTACAGAAATAGTATATAAATAAGTACACTGCTAGTACACTGCTAGTATACTCTTAAGTACCATGATAATAGTATACTTTTTATACTAAGTATACTTACAAATAAACTTGAAGTATACTTCTTTTTTGTAAGGGTTGTCAAATTCATGAAGATGTTTTCTTAATTTGCAGCGCATTTGCACATGTCGGCAACCGTAGTAAACAGATATGGATGCACATTCCCGAACACACAAGCAGTCAGAACCCATGACATGTTAGCCATGCTAACTCAACCTCATCTGGCCCCTGAAACAAACATGGCGGATATCAGCCTGGTGGTGTTTGAGATATGCTGAGTCATCTGTACCAAAATGGCCGACGAGGGCTGCTCCGATGGTGCGCGCCGTGCCCGCCAGGTGCTGGCTGATGTTCCGAGCCAGGAACACAGGAGCAGAGCTGTCCCTGGAAGGTATCCCTATCTGAGAGAACACACACACACACACACACACACTGGTTAACACACACACGCACTGCTTACACACACACCCACACATTACACTCACACACTGCTAAAACACACACACATATCTTGACAGTCAGACACAATTTGACACCACACACAATGGTGTGGTACTGTATAAAGTTTGTTTAGATTAGTGCAGGATGGTCTGATGTCCTCCACACCTCCTTAGCGATGAGTCGGCTGTCCACCTCATTGTAGTCCTCTCTGATCTGTGCTACTGTGGTTACTGTCGCTATGGCAGGGTTGATGGCGAACGCGATCCTCTCCTCGGGAATGAGCCTGAGAGGTGGGGGGTCATCGCCGGGGCCTGTGGGGGGGGGGACACAGACAAGGTACTGCTTGAGCACTGAGGTACAGAGAAGATAGAATACTACTAGAGTACACAGTCGACAGAGTACTTCTAAAGTACTGAGGGTCCATCTGAAAACAGGGTAGATCAGGGGTGAAAGAGGGGCTGGAAGTGACTTAAACAATGGCCAGATATAAACACCACATACAGTATTGTTCGACCCAGTGTTGAGTTGGTGCCAGGGACTAATCTCACATGTACAGACTTGGTGCACACACACACACACACCTGTGGAGCGAAGGTCCAGGTAGTTGCCGATGTAGGCTGTCCCCTGAGCGTAGAGAAGGCTGACTGCTTCAAGACTCAGGACCTCCTCAAACAGGTAGGTGGGTCCGACACGCCACACCAGCGCCGCAAGCTCCTTCCACAGCGAGGGAGTGCCGATGAACGCACACACGTCGATCACCGCCGTGGGATCCATGGAGGCGTACTGGCCAGGAAACGGCTGGACGTAGCGCATCTGAGAGGACGCAGAGAATGGAGGCGTTTGCCGGGTCACTCTCAGGAAGCATACTCACTGCTGTTTGAGTGCTGACATTTTGATGAACACACTCATGCTCCTCTCCCCTACCTTAGCTCCTCCCACCAGCTTGCCGTTGAGGTAGGCAGACACTCGGCAACTCTTCTTGACATCCTTCGCCATGACAACGGTCAAGTGGTGCCACTGACCAGGGACCAGCTGACTGGAGCACCTAAACCTGACAGAGGTGGGCAGAGGGCTGGGCGTGCAAACCTCTGACTCCATCATGTCTGGTCGATCAATCAATCAGTAAGTCAGTCAGTCAACCAGTCTATCTCTTTGCTTACCCAATCCTTTATGTATGCATTCCTTAAAGTTCATAAAAACAATCAGTCAATAATTAATTAATCAACCAAATCATTAACCAATCAACCAACCAACCAACCAGTCAGTCAATAAGCCAATCAACCAACAAAACCAATTCACCAACCAATCAAACTCCTGCTCACCCAGGAAGGTGAAAGGTTCTTCCTCGGTGGAGATGACCAGGCATCCATCGGAGGCAGAGAAGGAGATGGACAGACAGGTGTACTGATGCTCTGCCCGGGACATGTGGCGGATCACGGACAGCAGCCGGACAGGGTGGGAGTTACAGGCAGACGTGAACCGGCTGACCAGGAACCAGCAGGAGAACGACAGGCCTGCCGCCGGGGGGAAACCCCGGCAGTCTGGGGGAGGAGGGGGGAGCGAGAGAAGGGAGGGGAGGGAACAGTTGGGGGTTGGGGGGTTAAGGAAAGGAGAAAGGAGGGATACCTAGACATGAACCATAGTGCAGTTCGTCCTCCTCCTGCTTATTAGTCTGCTCTCTTACCTCCTCCTATTCCTCCTGTGGGGATGGAATCTGCATTCACTCCCTTTACTGTGGCCACGGATGGCAGGAACAGACAGCTAAAAACCCGGACACACACACACACACACACAGACAGACATACATAGATACACAGACACGTTTATAGACAGAGCACCCAGTGAAACTGTCAGTCATCTTGAAAAACAAACTTTTACAGTATATGGATAGTCTTGTAGATGATGAAACTAGACAGAAACAGAATATCAACTACATATACGCTATACTCTCCCTCTGGTCTCCTCCAGCCCCACCCTCCCTCTGGTCTCTTCCACCCCCACCCTCCCTCTGGTCTCCTCCAGCGCCACCCTCCCTCTGGTCTCTTCCACCCCCACCCTCCCTCTGGTCTCCTCCAGCGCCACCCTCCCTCTGGTCTCCTCCAGCCCCACCCTCCCTATGGTCTCACCCGTAGCCGCTGTCGTTCATGTCGAACTCTACGAAGGCGGGGGAGGCGGACACTCGGTGGGGTCTGAAGCTCCGCGGCGATGTCATGGAGACCAGGCTGATGATCTGGTGGAGGGGGATGGGCGAACCCGCCGGCGGTCCGCTGGGAGGGGTGGGGCCAAGCAGGCTGAAGGAGCGCTTCAATTGCTTCACAGCGGACGAGACTCCACCCTGGTCCTGCTCGTCGGATGATGTCAGGTCTGGGCTCTGGCCTGGAGGACGACACGCACACCATCATTACTGCACTCATACTGCACATGGCACTGTACGTGTATAGACGAGGGTTATGATAGTATACACACATATGTACTAACCGTCACATCAGCAGAGATAGAAGACATTACTGAGGTTTTCTGTGAGACTGAACTTCAGTGTCTGAAGTTTTATGAACCCAGTCTGACACAGTGACTGTACCATCCACATCATAACACGAGCTAACCCTAGGTCTCTGTACCGTTTGAGACTGAAGGGGTGCATTGTGGGTGAGTCTCTGGAGCAGGGGGGAGGGCAGCAATCTTGTCTGCTGAGCACATGAGCGGCTCTCCCAGACACAGGAAACGCCTGAGAAACCAAACATCACATCAAGACTGATGTTTCTTTTTATTATTATTTAGTCTGTAGTCGTCCACACAGAATCCTCCTGAGGATGAGCAACAGACCTGATGTCGGTCTGTGTACAGTATGTGAGTGTGTGAACAGTATGCGTGTGTGTGTCTACAATATGTGAGTGTGTGTCTACAGCATGTGTGTGTGTGTGTGTCAGACCTGAGATCAGCCTTTGATATGGAGTGGGAGGACAGCTTCTCCAGAATGCGGGTGACGGGCAGGTGGAGCGGGTGGTGGGTCTGGAGCAGCATGACCTGGCAGTGGGTCAGCAGGGTGGACACCAGCCCTGCCTCGCACATGATCTGGCGGTTACGCTCCGACATCACCATGGCCTGGATGTGGTGCGCCACAGAGAACTGCACCTCCATAGATAGCTGCGGGAGAGAGGGGGCGAGAGAGGGAGAGACAGAGAGAAGGAGAGAGGGGGAGAAAGAGAGGGGGAGAGAAGAGAGAGAGAAGGTGAAAGGGGGAGAGGGAGAGAGGGGGAGGGAGAGAAAGATAGGGGGAGAGAGAGACAGAGAGAGGGGGCAAGAGGGGGAGGGGAGAGAGAAGGCAAGGGGGAGAGGGAGAAGGAGAGAGGGATGGAGGGTGAGAGAGAGGGAGGAATGAATCCCTACCTACCCTCGAGAAACTCCAGATGGAGAAGCATCATGACAAGAACGAACAGGTTCCATAACAGGTTCTTTCCCAGGAGGTGCAAATAATCAACAAGTAGTAATCCATCTGGCCACCCGTGTCCAGACTATATCGCCCACACCCCACTACCCTACTTACACATACATATATGTGCATTGGTTATTCTTAGCTTAGGTAATTCTCAGTTGATACTGTAGGTGAATAATTCTTAATTACATTGTATACAGTGTTATAGATTAGGACCCCAAGACTCCCCAGCAGATTTTGTCCCCCCCAATGTTGACTTCATGGCTACGGCCTTTCTGCGGCCCATGTCATTTTCTGTTACAGACCGACCCGGCCCCACGTTAAAGGAAGGAAAAATGATCTGGCCCTCACAGAAAATATTTGGGGGACCCCTGTACTAAAGAATACCAATGTATCTGTACTTGTTACAAATGCAATAAACTTGAACGTGATAAAGGGATGAAAAAATGGAAAGTCAGAGAGGATGTAGGGACATTTTGTTCTATACAGAGTTATGTAAAGCCACCATACAAAGCTATCATCCCACACCTGTATTTCAGAGTGAAAAACATGGCAGTAGTGACTCTCTAGAGTGTCACCAGTCTGGCAGGGTACCTGAGTGTCCTCCAGAGTGAATACAGCAGGCAGCAGGGTCATCATGACTCTGACTGCTCCAGGATACAGGATGGTCTGGTCACAGGTGAACCTGACCACAGCAGAACACACAGTCATCCTCCACTCTCTGACAGCTGGACACTTCCTTTCACCTTCTCCATCTCCTCCTCATCCTTCCCTCTACCTCAGATGCATTCCCTATCAATTTTTGACAACCCACCCGCCCTTACAATCCTGCTCCTCACCAATGGGAGATAAACCAATCAGAGCGCAGAGAGACAGACTTGCCTGTAGTTCGATTGGCTGCCGATTGAGGAGACACTGTAGGCAGGGTTTCTGCTCCCCCCCTGAGGCTCTTCCGGCCTGGGCGTAGGTTCTCCTCCTCCTCCTCCTGCTCCCTGGGTCTCCCCCTCCCTCCCCAGCACCCCCCCAAGCTCATGAGCAGTCCAGGTCCCTGTGGAGAACTGGTCCAGGTAGGAGAGCAGCCGGACGCAGGCCTGTAGACGGGGGGGCAGGGGGGGCTCAGGGGACGAGGAAGACAAGGGGGTCTCAGCCAGCTCTACAAACTGGTGGAAGCTCTTTCCTTGGGACCAGCTGTCCTCCAGAGCCCTCTGACTGTGGTTCGGATCCCTGGGCCAGTCCCCGGTCTCAGCCCAGTCCTGCTGCCCTGGGCCCTGGTTCCAGAAGCAGCCCAGCTGGGCCAACGCCTCAGCTAGCTTCTCATAGAACCCGCCTGTTTGGAAGTGGTGTGCATTGACGGGGTGGACGTGCACGGCCACGGCCAGGGCGTGGAGGGTGAGGAGGAGAAGGTCCAGGACCATCTGGTCGCCCAGGGACCCCCATACCCCCCCTTGGGGCCGGGGAGGGTCGGCCAAGGCCCCCTCCATGTCCACTACCAGGGAGAGGAGGCCGCTGAAGCCTCCAGCTCGCCTGAACGCATCCCAACTGTTTGGGTTCTCCAGCACCTTCAACACAGACTGGAGGGCATAGAAGAGTCAGGCTCACACACCCACTGAGACTTACACACACAGGCACATGGACACACAAGACATTGGTGTGTCTGGGACTACCCAGACACACCAATAGATGACTGAATTTAGACTACAACGTGATTACACCCCGTCAAAGATACTCTGAAAGAGGAGGGGAAAGACTGTATTCACTGATAACAAACCAACCCATCTCCAGCCTCGTAAATAGTCATTTCCAGTCAATTAAAACATGCTGGCCATGATGCGATGAAACAGAGACACAACATAAATATATAGATAAACCATAAATCATTTCTGGTAACCATTTTTGAGAGCTCTGTTGAATCAGATTAGCCTGATTGTATTAGGGCAGCTAATACATCAGCGAGGTAATGTGTGTCCCACAACGCAGGGACAAATCTCATTAACACTGAAGCAATCGCAATGGCTCTAAACACACAGCAACCTGGCCACAGTCAATCTGATTGCTACCTGCTTTAATCCATTTAACAAACATGAATGCACACACACACAGCCACATGCACATTGTACACACACACACACACGTAATGCTGCGCAGACGCACACACAAACAGAACTACATACACATGCAAACATGGTCTCCCTGCCATGTATAATAGTGCAGGTGTACAGTAGGTCTAATTCATTTAGGAGTAATCAAATGAGAAACATCCAGAGATGTTGTAGGGTCCTCATCTTCAGACAGGGCCACAGCACAATGCCGGCGGGGTAATCAAATTGTGCTGGAGTTAACAGCTAAACCTGTATTAGCAAATCAATCTGTGTTTGTCCATAATGCAATCAAATGCAATTACTGTTTAAACGGATTACCATTTGTTAGGAAAAAGAACTTGAATGAACCATTTCTTTTTTTACACACTAAAAAAATGGGATGGTGCGTGTTTGTGTCTATGTATGTCTGCATGTACCTGCATGTGTGTTTTTGTGTGAGTGTGTTTGTGTGTGTACCTGCAGCAGGTCTTGCTTGAGGCCCAGCTCATGCTGTGTGGAGGAGCAGAGGGCTCCTATGGCCGTGCTCATGAACTCCTCAGGGTTCACCTCACACAGCTGCTCCAGCACAGCCAGGGTGGGCCCGCGGTACTGCTCCTCATCCAGGAAGATCTTCATGTATGGAACCATGCCCAGCTCCCGCACAGACACTGGGACACGGACACACACACCAAAAGACGTGCATTCACACACACACACACACACACAGATGCGTACCCACATAAACACAGAGAAATGCGTAGACACACAAAATGTATTTAATACAATTGGTTGACTGTTCAATAGGAGTACTAGTATACTCAGGACAAATGTGATGAGTGTGTGTACCAGTGTTTCTGACAGAGCGTAGTGTCAGGGCTGCCACTACGTTGAGCATGCTGGTGGTCAGAGCTCTCTCCCCATTCTCCACGCCTGAGTGCTCCTGCAAGCCTGAAGCACAGCCAGGGTCAGAGGTCACAGATCAGTGTGTGTGTGTGTGTGTGTCAGATCAGAGGTCGGTGTATGTGATGGACTGAAATGTGTGTGTGTGTGTGTGTGTGTGTACACCTGTGGCAGAGGCACCAGCCTTGCGGAGGATCTTGGCCCTGCGCTTCAGCTCCAACAGCACCATCTCCAGCAGCCCCCCCTCACTCAGGACATCCGACAGCAGCCCGCTACGCACCGTCAGCCTTGGGGGGAAGGGGACAAAGAGGGAGATCAGGGAACAGGAAGGGTATAAATAGTAGGGAGGAAGAGACAGAAGCATGAAGGAAGATAACCGATCAATTTGAAGGAGAACAAAAAATCTCCTGGATGTAAGGTCTCCACCAACAGCATAGAGGCCAGGTTAGACCTTTTCAGTGGCTATGGTACTGTACGTACTCATAATCCAAGAACAAGTACCACAATAACTCTATTACCATGAGTAGCAACATGTATGAGTTTGATGGCAAAACTCTCACAGAAGTCACTAATCGGCAACACATTTTACATTCATGTTACATTAACTTCCATAAATAGCAATAGTATGTAGTGGTACAATTTTGTAGTTGCGTAGGAACTGCTGTGTAATTAAACGGTATGACTTGTGTTACCGCTACTCTGCTACAGGTGTCTCACTCACGTGTAGAAGCAGTCAAGGGCCATCACTTCAAACTCCGCCCCTGCCACGCTCCCAGCTACGCCCCCTATCCAGCTCTGCTTCAGCACGCCCTGCACCGCATGCAAGACCTCATGGGGGATGTAGTTCAGCTGGAATACCACCTGCAGGAAACACCATCATGGATATACTGTAGGTTGCCCATTACATGATGCAATGGTTGAGACTGAAGTGTGTTAGATAGATTGAATGTGTGTGTGTTTTCCTAATGCATATTTGCTTGTACTGTGTATGTGTGTACCTACCTACTCACTGCGTGTGTACTTGTACTGTATGTGTGTGTATGTATCTACCTACTGTATATATGTGTGTGGGAAGTTTGTGTGTGCTTGTGTGTCCTACAACCATACACACCATCTCAACCATTGAGAAGAACAGTTTGTGGACGGGGGCGGGCTTTCTCCACACGCAGGTGGCAAGCTGGGCCAGGGATTGGACAGACCACTCCAGGAGGAAGAAGTTGGCGCTGTCCCACTCCCACACGGTCCGGATGGTCCGCAGGATGTGACAACACAGCAGCATGTCCTCCGAACGCAGGAAGGAGGTCTGGAGGAGACGGAAAGCTGACAGATTCTTCACTGAGAGGCCTGGGGGAGGGGGGAGGGGGGCAGAAGAAGGAGAGGATTAAGGGATAGCTTCAGTTAGTTTGGTTGAGTTGTACTTTTTGCACAGCGTAAGGGCGCCCAAAGCTACATTAGCGGCATGGCCGTGGGAAAATATTGAGAACAAGGAGTGGGGGACGGGGGGACGACTTAACAGAATTGGGCCTGGCAGGAATGAGTGTGCATATAGATGCTTAACCGACAATATTGATCAAATATACCGCTGCAGCATGACTATGCGGTGTGCCTGTACGCTGTCCGTGTTGCTCATTGTCAACCTTGATACAAAAAAAAATTATTTGAATAAAGAAAGCTGTCTTACTTATGAATTGTATTTGTGTGTTTTGGCTAAAAACAGGGGCCCCCAGGTACCCCTACTTTCCGCAGCTATGCTTAGCGGTAAATTACCTTTTGAGGTACCTGCAAAACTGTTGTTTTTCGGCATGTTCTATTTGTGATACTGCTGTCTTGACAGAGACTGCATCCAGAAAATGATTTATGAAGTTGAAGTACTAAAGTAAATGGAATATTGAAGTTAAGAAGCTGTTGTTGCATTTTTTGTTCTGATAGCAGTTATGGCTGCATTGTATCTGGTAGCTAAGATTTAGTTTTTGCTCTGTGCCTGTCTTGTTACTTGACTCTGACTGTACTCTATGTGTACTATGTCGCTTTGGATAAAAGCAGCTGCTAAATCAATAAAATAAATGTAACAGTACATAGAAGGCTTACATCCTACAGTGTGTACAGAGAGGAGCAAAGGTTTGTCATCTTACAACCAACCATGTCACTAAAGTCTCTACATTTAAATTTGAAGTAAACTTTAAGGTTGGTGCTGCAGGAACATTGACTCCACTTTGAGCTGGACTCAGTATGTATCTATTGTGGAAGAAATTGCGATTTCTGGTGTGCTTACATTATCCACTAATCAATAGAACTAGTCATTGGATACTAGTTAAATAAATAGTCCACATCAACAACATTGGCCGGGTTTCCCAGATTCGTTAAGAAGCTCTTAACGCTAAGAGCTTCTTAGGAGCGTTCTAAGAGCGTTCTAAGAGCGTTCTTCTAAGAGCGTTCTTAGAACGCTCTTAGAACGCTCCTAACGAATCTGGGAAACCCGGCCATTATGTTTCACGTTCAGTTTCAAGCAGTAGAATTAAAACCAGGTCTGTTTTAGTTTACAGAGGAGCATTCATCATATTTTGCTCTCACAAGGTCACAGAGGTGCAAACGTTAAATCACAAACAACTTCCACTGAAATCTTCCCCCTGAATCCAGTTACACATACACGGACGGACGGAAAACTAATGATCTTGAGTGCATTAAGACTAGAGAAAAAGCATCTTCCTTCACCCTGATAAAGTTTGGAGCAAATATTGTCAAAACATTCAAGGACAGTGTTAGATTTGGGAAATGTTGTGAGGTAAATAAATATATAAGTGGCAGGTAATAAGATTCATTCTCAGCCTGGATTGAAATCACATCAGTGATAAATAAGATCAGCATAAGACCAAGCTCTGTCTGCTGGCACAGAGTCCTCCTCGAGGTGATAGATGAATGTATGTGTGTACACATTGCTATAAATGAGCAGGATCCTTATACTAGTGTCAGACAGAGTGTGTGTGTGTGCACGCGTGTGATAGATGGCTGGGAGCGGTAGGCTGCTGGTGAATGAATGCGGGGTGTCCTAACACAGTTAGAGGAGTAAGCTCCACTTCATCATCCCAGACATAATCACCTCAGCCTCCAGTTAACCTGAAGGGTGGGGGGTTGGCTGTTGCACTGTTAAAGAGAGTGCGTGAGTGTGTGTGTGTCTGTCTTTCTGTGTGTTCTGTTACTGTTTTAGGTGGGGCCCATTAAGCAAGGTTATGGTCAGGATTAGAAGATAAGAGTTCAAAAGGTTAAGGGAGTGTTTTTTGAACCCGGGGCAGGGACTGATCATGATCCTTCACAGGCACATACCACACCCTTCCAACCCTCCCTGATCCCCAGAAATCAGTCCCTGTCAGACCAGCCCAGACCTGATGGCCTGGACACCCAATTTAGGATCAGCCTGCAGTAAAGGAGGGAGGGCTAGCATAACGTATGACCCAGGCTTGGGCCAGGATGGGCTAGGGTTAGTGCTGGTTAGGCTAGGGTTATGGACGGGGCTAGTGCAGGTAAGTGTTTGGTGACAGTTGGGGTTATGATGAAGGCCGAAATATGCTTCTGCGTCTCCGTTTACGGATGGGCGGGCGCACGGATACGCACGGATACGGACGGATAGACTTCATTTATGGTTCTCCGTAGGCTGTGGGTGCTGAAAACAATTCACCCCCAGAAGAATAGGTGGCGCAACGGTTTTTTGTAAGTCGTCGTGGAGTGTTTATTTACCTAGGTTATCGAGAAGTCGGAGAAAATTTACTAATTAGCCGTTTCATCAATAAAATACGCACATTTTCAGCAACTACACTGCCCATTTCTCGTCACATTTTAATTCAGATGCTGATTTACATGTACTGTTTAGCTGAAATATGAATTGTGAAAACTTACAGCAATGGCGGTTAAAGGATTCTGTTCGTCCTGTTTATCCCGGCAACCCCGCCCCCGCCCCTGACGCAAGCGGTTGTTAATACTGACCAATCACAGCCAAGGGGGTCTCCATAGCTCTACGTCGCTCTCCGAAATGATGACGGATAGTTAGAAAATTCAGGAGGTGCACGTCGAGCTCTCCGGGGCTCTCCGAGGGCTGACGGAGAGCTCGTAGAGGGCGTTCCACGGAGACAAGGGCGTTCCCATGTGTCCGCTTTTCGAAAAACGCAGAAGCATATATCGGCCTTTAGGGTTAGTGCTGGTTACGGTTAAAACTGACCTACCGTTGGTGAGTGACGGGACAAACTTGAAGCCTGGAGGTTGGGGGTTGCTGACACACAGGGCCACCTTGAGCTCGTTCTTCCCCAGGAGGCACAGTGAGGCCAGCAAGCCCAGGAGCTCCTGCACAGGCTGGAAATCCTCACCACTCACCCCCTCCTCACACCTGGAGACCACAACAAACCCCGTAGCTTAATTTAGTAACACCTCATTTTCACAGCTAGGCAGAGTACAACTTAATTGACACCAAAGGGTATTGCTTGTCACAGAAAAGAGAATGACAGATTGGAAATAATGAGAATAATAATGTATTTGCTTTGTAAAGCAATGTCCTCTACTCTCCAGCTCTCCAACCGAGGACAATAATAAGGGTGAGAGGACTTAAAGATGACTCAGGAAAACATCCATTTACCCCGTCATTCTATCCCTCCCCCCCTCCCTCCCCATCCTCAGAACCCCTCCTCATCCTCCCCTCACCGAGTCATGATGGCCTGTAGGACTGTGTATCCATCATTAGTCTCAAACTCGTTGAACAGGGCGTGGCTGAGAGTGAAGGAGTCTCGGACAAAGCTGAACACACTGACCGCCACCTCGGCCAGGACGTGCCCAGGAACCCGGTCACACATCCCCTGGAGGTTCTGGGTACAGATACGTACACAGTTCTTAGCTGGGGGGAGAAGAGCGGAGGGGGGGAAAGAGAGAGAGATAGAGTGACAGCAGAATAATGGATATAGAGAGAGAAACGGTAGAGGGAGGACGGGGAAGAGAAATTTTAGAATGGGTGGTACAAAAAAAGTTAGACAGGAGCTTCTAAACATCCTCAAACAAATTAATAAAGAAGGTTGAGCAGACCTCAAACAGGTCCTTCACGCCATCAACAACCCCTACTATGCCATACTTAACACCAGACCCGCTTCCTGACAGCCTTATGATGTCTACACACACACACAAGCCAGCTCTACCATGGTAACCTTCTCCTATCTCCATAACAAGTCCAAACAACCAACAAACTGCCTAGCGCCTCCTCCACCCAGTCTGGCTCCATGTTTTGGAACATCTGAGTGGATAATGAGATCTGGACATCATGTGGACCAGCTCTGGGACTATCCTGAGATGACTAGTCATCATGTGCTCTGGTGACTCGACACTCTCTCTGCTCACTGCCCTTGTGTGTGGATAACTTTGTAGGTTGTAGGCAATGTGTGTGTGTGTGTTTGTGTATTCAGATACAAAAGCCAGTTGAAATCTACTGTATCAATGTTTGACAGTATTCTGCATGTGGTACATATCCCAGGTAGTGTGTGAGTGAGAGAGATCGTTTTTCTCACCCTGCAGGTTGGTGACGGTATTGCGTGCACGTGCAGCAGACACAGCCCTGAGGAGGCGGCCAGCCTGGTGCCTCCAGGGGGCGCTGGTCTGGTCCCACAACGACGTGAGTGCGATGATGAGGCACTGGAGCTCTGCCGTGTCCACCATCTCCTCCACACTGGCCTGCTGCTGGCTGAGTTGCAGGAGGACCTGAGGGGGGGAGGGGGGGGGGATGGTGGAAGGGGATAACAGAGGTGGAAGGTGGGATGAGCATGGGCAGGGTGGATGGGGTGGATGGTGGAGGGGGGTGGGTGGGATGGAATGGGGGTGGGGTGGGTGGCATGCGGTGGGCGTGGGGGGTTCTGGAGTCACTATCACTACAGTATTTCTGCAAGGATCATGTCAACTAGGATTCTAGGGGACATCCCCCTGGTTATTTAGCTACTGAGAGGAGGTGGTCACCTGGATGAGAAGTTCCTGGAAGCTCCTCTCTCCTCCACAGGTCTCTCTCTTGGCTGGTAGAGACACCAGCAGGTACAGACATTTTATCAGAGCTGCAGGCAGACCTGGCTTCACCAATGACTGCACCTCCTACACATACACGCGCACGCACAAATCACACCCCCCCAAAAGACACGTACACAAAAAGAGTTCACAGTTTCACTTCCAGGAAGCTACGACTAAGGTGACACCTCAGACTCTCTAACCACAGCCCGACTCACCGGGCCCTGGGCCGCGAGCAGGCACAGGCCCTTCAGCAACATCCATCCGGAAACATCCGTCTGTCTGTCCTCTCCATCCCTCTGGTCCTTCTGTCTGTCCACTGACTTCTGGAAGAACAGCTGCACCTCGTAGCGAGCGTCCTCTAGGGAGCCCAGAACCACGAGGAGCGATCACACACAGCAAGAGTGCGTGCCAGTGAGGGTGTGTGTGATGCATCAGGGAATGGAGGGGATCAGAGGGCACCCACTTCTCTCTTCAGAGAAAAACAGAACTATGTACTTCTTGTAAACCTATTCTGTTAACCCCCATGCAAGCACATCCAGGACATACTGTACAGTGTTTCCCATAGGTTTACTGCTTTCGGGGTGGGGGGGGGGTTTTGGGGGGGGGGGGGGCGGTCGCAGGCGGGGGGTGGTGAGGGGCAGAAATGACATGCCGTTGTGTAAATAAGATAAATAACATTGCAAACTTTGCAAAAAAGTATTGATCCATCCTAGTAAAGATTGCCTGTAAACTCCCTGGCCCTGTCTCTTGCTGTAATTTTGGTCGATAAGTGTTTCTTTTTAATTCTTAGCATTGTTGGCTAACGTTTTAATAATAGAGACGTAATATGAGTTGAGTACATTTTGCCTCAGACCAATGCGTTCTATTTGAAAATCCGCGTCGGAATTCTGCGCCCGCGTATCACGTTTGGGCCTGGTCATTGGACATACAGACAACCTCCTGTACATGCTATGCTGTGTCTCATCAGCTACTGTAGGTGTGCACGTGTTGAGTGAGAGGATATGTGTTTGGAGGTCAGAGCCCCTCTATACCTGCAGGCCGCTCAGCCAGTCTGGACAGGATGTGAGTGACCATGGTCTCGGCTGTGACAGCAGCCAGAGCTCTCAGGTCCACGGCCTCCATCCCTCGGTCTCCGCCCTCACACACCTCACACCACACACAGGCAGGAGACAATTCGAGAGGAGAGGAGAGACTCAGGAGAGACAGGGAAAGAGTGAGAGATGACAAGGAAAGGCAGGTACACGGTAAGAAAGAGAGAGAAAAGACAGATAGAGACAAGAGAATGTGAGACCGAAAAAGAGAGACAGAGATGGTGAGAGAAAGAGAGAGACAGAGAAGTCAATCTACTGCAGTTATACGTTGTGGAACAAAGTCCAAAAGCTCAGAAGTTTTCACTTCCCTTTTTTGTTTATATCACAGATCCACACAAATTCACCATCTTGCTTTCTAATTCACACCCAAGAAAGAAACCAGTCAAAAGCAGCAACCTATTTATAACCATTCATCTTGCCATATGCCGTCAGAGGCTTACACAGATTTACACTGAGTCAGAGAGAGAGGCCTTACACATAACCATTCCAATCCCAGAGAGCAGATCAGGAGGCATGTGATAGGGTTTGTGTGTGTGTGTGTGTGTCTGTGAGTGTGTGACACGTGAGTAACACGTGCAGGACCCCCAGCCTACTTCAGGGGTGCTTATATGTGCAGCTATAAGCCTGATCAATGGGTTTACACACAGGTCATTGAAAGGATTCAGAATGTGTGTTGTGTGTGTGGTCACTGGGGGTAATTTTAACCTAATTCAAACTGGTTGCGTAAGAAAGGACAGGCTAATTAATGTGATTCTGAGAAACGAGTCTTCTATACAGAGACCACTTGCTAGCTAAGCAGTCATGTTACTTAACCGTGAGAAGCTGACAGTCAGACAGTATTCTAGACTGTGCTTGTAACTTATCTGTTGATCAGGGAGGTGAATGAAGTGAATAAACCTCAACATGATCTGTTAGAAACAGCCTGCAAGGCCCTTCAATCATCCAGCCTCCATGCAGACATGAGACAAATAAATAGACATGAAACAAACAGACAGACAGATACGTAGGCAGACAAATCATGCAGGCAGGCAGACAGATATCCAGCAAGGCCCTTTAAGTCATCCAGCCTCCAGACAGATAAGCAGGCAGACAGACAACCCTAACATACCTGTATATAGAGAGGTAGAACTCTACATAGGTGTTCCTCTCTTTGGCTAGGTGGGAGCAGATTGTGCGTCTCCAGCTGATGTAGCTGCTCTCTGAGGGCCAGCAGGGGCCTGGGGCCCCTAGAGTCCACTGTTTGTCCTCCAGCGCCCCCCACCGTCCCTGCCTCCCCCTTCAACTCCAGGGAAACAGACAGCTCACCAGAGGCACTCAGCTCCCCAGTCTCCTTATTGATCCTCTCCACGTCTCTCATACGCTCCTGGAGAGAGATAAGGGGGAGATGGGGGGGGACGACAGTTGGAAAGAGAAAAAAGGAGAGTGAAGTAGAAAGCAGAGGTAGAGTGAGGGGAAATCAGATACAAGAAAAAGATTTACAGATTTACTGTACATACTTCTTACTGTAACTTTCTACAGTGGAACAAACACACACACAAGCACTCTCCAAAACCTGAGTGGCTTGTTTTAACATGTCTAGTGCATTAACTGTAGCTACAAAGTGACATTAGAGTCTCAATCCCAAGACTGTAGGTTGCTTGCAGCATAAGCTTATTTGGGCGCGCTGTAAATTAAGAGTTCAGCATGCCTTTGCATTCTACATTCTCTTCACAGTCCTGAGAGTTCTAACATGACTATCTAACAACAGTATAGGATCTGAGCAGTCTTGTGATGTCAGAGGAAAGCGAGAAAGGAGCCTGCTCAGAGACAGGCATGCATTCCTGCCTCTGTCCAACCGTGTGTTCGTGTGTGTGTGTGGGTCCTCGCATAACTGTGTCTAAACACTAGTTACAGGGGAATTTAATTACCTCAGGAACTCAGACACACACACATTCTCTAGTGATGCACATGAATACCTAGGGAGAAGACCTCAACAGAACCGAAACATTACAATATAGACTCAGTTCATGAGGGCTGGAGAAGTCTGTGGCATTCCAGTTTCACTGAAACACTAGTGGAAAGACACTTCAATATCTCTGGGTGAGAAGACCCCTATGTTAGGTGAATCTTCTCTCTCTGTCTTTCCCTTCATTTCTCTCAGTCTCTTACTCTCGACAAACAGGTTTAACGATTTTCAAAAGGTATTTTAAGAGGCTGCACGTACTTTGTGCTTGTGAATGGAGTTTTAACACACAGACACCCAAAGATTTCATCCTCTCAAATACACATACACACACCAACATGCCATGAGTACAATGACAACATAAACAGAAGTGACTGCTACCCAGCACAACAGCAAGATAGACAAGACCAATCAGACAGCTTGGCTCATTGCCAGGTAAGTATCTCTGTAGCACTGCTTACCTGAGTCATCTGCCACCCCTCTCTATGATGCTCACACCAGCCAGCGGTTGAGCTTCTCCAGAGTGGTGTTCCTCTCTGTCTCTCTCTCTCTCTCTCTCTATTTCTTTCACTCTCTCTTCCCGTCTTCCTGCTCGCTGACAACCAATCAGTGTCCTTGTACCCCTCTTTCTCCCATGTCAGGGCTTGTCTTCTCAGGCCTGCGTGACTTTAGTCTCCGTCCCTCAGTGCTGGGCCTTGTCAGTCCTCTCGTTAATCTGAGCGGAGAGCAGAATTGTCTGAACTTTAGCACAACGATCTGCTCTTACATCAGCTGCCCGGCACAGGTCATGTGCTTTACTTCCTTAGAGAGGGTTGAAAGCAGAAGTGAGTAGCTCTGTTGTTCTCCAAGCTCAAGGGCTCCTCCCCTGCCTTTATAAAACGCTCTCCCTTCTATGCTTCATGAGCTTGTCACAGCATTGTCATGTTGTTGGCATGTAGTCGTGAATTACAGGAAGGTTTCCAAACTCAAGTCCCATGCCAACCAGGTTTAACCAGGAAATAAGAAGTGCTTAATGTGCATGAGTATTGCATTGATGCTCGGGTTATCCGTCTTTCAGTACTTTTATCAACAGTAATCAATACCTTGCTGTCTTGCAATAACTTGACTTACCTACTGGGAGAAACACTACTGAACTCGCAAATTGATTTACTCAAGCCAAAGCAATACTGCTGAATGTGAGTTTGGTTGAAGTCAATAGCGCCATCGTGTGTAGAACAAGATGACACCCAGATTGCAGGCATTCATATTGCAAATTAGGGCTGTAGTTACATTTTCTGTTAGTATTAACCAACAGAGCAACAGTAGGGCCTATTAAGGTGACAGATTGTTGATACCAGTTTCACTAAAGAATCACATGAACATGTTACCAGGGCTCTCAAGTTTCACGCATTCGCCACGACAAACCTTTGATAAAACTTGAGAGCCCTGTTCATATGATGTTTTTCGGCTACTCCGTTTAATTAGCCTAAAGCACACCACAGAAGCACTAGCACAATGACAACGATTAAGTAACCCCGTTAGCACTCAGTGAGCAGATAGTCCAAAGCTCTTACCTTTAATTTTGCCTGGTCACTCTGGTTCACGTCCTTCCACATAATATAGAAGCTGTGATCTGAAGGAAAAACATATTTCAGTAGACTTGTTTTTTGTTCTAAATTAATAACCAATTTAAAATGTTAATGTCAGGGTGATCATTGAGATATTCTAGCTTGCGCAGAAATGTCTTATTTGGTCGCGTAATATGTCAAGTAATCGTAATGTGTGAAATACTTTATTGTGAGAGTCACTGAGACATTAAGGAAGCAGGCGCAAGAAGTTTGTTGGGGTTGACCAAAAACCCTTGATCTGATCTACACTTGTATTCAAACAGCCCTTAAAAATAATCGGCCTGTGGTTTATTTATAAGCGCACATGTTTTGGTGACGAAGACGGCACAGTAGTCACGTGCGTAGTCCGCATCCAATGCTGTTCGCCAAGGGTCTACTGCCGCAACCAGTATACCAAAATGAAACATCGTGTCACTTTGCCAAGACAAAATGGGTATCTATCTCCATTAAATACGAGTTTTTACTGCATATTCGGTAGTTTGTGTTGCGGTTGCACGAGTTAGACTACCAGGGGTCAGCGTCCGTTCTCACTATGCTTCCGCTGCCCGCCGGTTGCTCGGACGACGAAGGAGACATATTTGACAGCATTCAGAGAGGAAATATTGAACAATGTGCAAATTTCATTCAACTTGATCGATCTGTCCTCAAACATAAAGGTATGTGCTTCCCGGTTAATGTTGGTAAGGCTTGAAAAGACGTGTACATGCGATATAAAATGCTATCTTGTTGTCTTGTCTTATCTATTGCATGATTTCTCAATGTAGTATGTAATACTAGTTTGCATTACATCAGTTATATACAGTTTCAACAAAAATAACATGTATTTTTGACACACCTCGTACATAGAATGGTCTGCTATCAAGTTAAGAATCAAAAGCATTGAAAATATACAGGCTGCAGATGACGGATATCAAGTCAGACTGACAGCTGATTTCCTGTGCCGTATTCTGTAATGTGTACCTGGCTACTGCTGTTGGATGTCCACTATATCCTCTTGTTGTCACTTTGGTGATTAGATATGTAGGGTGTGTAGGGTTACAAGTTGCTGATTCATACAAATACACATATACACTCTCACTCACACACTCACTCACTCACTCACTCACTCACTCACACACACACACAACATTCTCTCTCTCTCTCTCTCTCTCTCTCTCTCTCTCTCTCTCTCTCTCTCTCTCTCTCTCTCTCTCTCTCTCTCTCTCTCTCTCTCTCTCTCTCTCTCTCTCTTACACCCCCTTCTCTCGCACTCAGAAACACACTGCAGCACAATGTCTTTGGATGTGATTTTGTCATGTTGCCAGGTTTGGAAGCTACAGGATATATAACCCCCTTCTGGTGTTATCGTCAGTGATCTGAGATGGTGTGAGTGTCTACCCTGGGCTCTGACTCACTCAGCTCCTGTGACACAGACACACAGGAAGACATTGAGTCACATTTAACCTCACTGAGACAAAGGGACAGTTGCTCCAGAAGGGAAGCACTAATTAAGTTACATTCCCATCATTGTGTGTGTGTGTTTGTGCAGGCTGGGGTGGGTTCACCCCTCTCCATGTTGCTGCTCTCCATGGTAACCGTGCCATGGTGGACCTGGTGCTTAGCAACGGCGCTGACCCCAACTTGACATGCGATGCTGGCCAGACAGCCTTCCATTTCGCCTGCAGGTAAGTAGAACAACAACTCCCACAAAGCACTTACCCCAGTCTACTTCCTATACCAAAGTGACATCTCATATCCAATCAAACTGGCATGGGAACATAGGTTTTCAAACAGACATTTTACCAACTGATCCAATCAGTCCCTATTGGCCAAATGGTAGTTGATGGTTGGGTTCCTATGAAGAAGGTTGTTGGCCCTCCTGAGTGTCTTGCATACTAAACTAATACTGGTCCATCCCCAGACAGGGCAATGTGTATGTGATGCACCAGATGATGCAGCATGGAGCCGACCTTCGCATTGTCGACCTGCAAGGCAAGACAGCACTGCACCATGCAGTCAGTGGGGGTAGCATGTGAGTAGGCTGCACACATACACAAACACACGCTCTGCACACATGCTCATGTGCACACACACACAAACTCTTGCTTTCTCTCTCTTTTCCCTCTCTATGTTTCTCTCCTTCTGTCTGTCTTTCCTTCTCTCTCTTCCTTTGTCCCTCTTTTTTCCCACCCTCCCTGTCTCTGTCCTGTTTTCTGTATCTCTCCCTCTCATCTCTCTTTCCCCTTTCTCTCTCTTACTCTCTCCGCTCTCTCTCTATTTCTTTGTGTGTCTCAGTGTGGCCGTGCACTACCTATGGGAGACAGGCATGTTCAGGTTCTCAGATGGGGATATGTACCAGGTCACACCTCTACATCTGGCTGCTTCCACAGGCAACACTGAAGTGGTCCGCTACCTGCTCCGAGAGCAGGTGGGTTTCATTCAGACACACACACACACACTCACTTAGATACGCACTCACTCAGACACACACACACACACTTAGATACACATTCACTCACACTCAGAAACACACACACACACTGTCCCAGTCCCAATGTTTTACTGAATGCAATCCTTAAGTACACTGCATTTGACTCTGTACATTTTCTTGTACACAGTTCTTGCTTTCTTGTTTTCTCTGCACATTTTTCCTGAATGGCCGCCTTCATTTTCAGACCATACATTTAGATAATAAAGATTAGAAGAGTAAGGCCAATTTGAGAACCACTGTTTCAAAAATCCTGCTCAGTAGGCTATCGATAGGAGGCACACATTTTTAGAGCACACTCACCCTGTGCAGACAGATCCACAAAAGCATGCATGTGTACGGCTTGTGTGTTGTGCTCTTTGTGGAAATGTGTGTGTAATAAAGGCCTGTGTATAGGGCTCTTCCTATCTGCTGTTCCAGAGGTGTTCCGTGGATGCAGTGGACCAGCAGGGGGCGACAGCACTGCACGTGGCAGCAGAGCGGGGCGCGGTGGAGGTGTGCTGGACCTTGCTGCAGAGGGCCGGATACAGGCTGTTACACATCAAGAACTACAACGGCCTCACTCCCCTTGACCTTAGCAGGCAGGGGAAGACCTTCAGGTGATCCGCAGGCACAGGTGTCATGGTGTCGCTTGTTGCACTTAACTCAACTTGCACACTCTGGGGTTAGAACCGGGGTCGTCTGACTGACACACCCAACAACCACTTTTCGTAAACAAGACTTTAGCCGCTAAGCGACCGATAAGATACTTTTTAAAATAAAAGCTAAGTTTAAAGTGAGGAATGAGTTTACGCCATCGCGCTCGCTTGACCACGAGTAGGAAATCTGAGAATCTTTGAGGCAAACATGTACCCACAATCCTGCTTTTAATATCAAATCTATTAAGACTTGTTATATCAAATGTCATGTGTGACTTATGCCCTACCTCTGCATCTGGTCTATCCTGGCCTAGCTCGGTCTACAATGGTCTGGCCTGGCCAAGTCTAGTCTACTCTGTCCTGTTCTATCTTGGCTTAGCCTATTCTATTCTCTTCTGGCTTAGCCTGGTCTAGCTTAGTACATCCTGGCCTAACCTGGTCTATCCTGGCTTAGCCAGTGAGACCCTCCTGTAGTCAGCCATTCAGCACACATACCTATTCTACATGTACATCTACATATGTCTTAAGACAACCTGTATATCATGGTCAGGTTGTATAAAGTTATACATACCTGTGTCATGGTTGGGATGTAAGTAGTTATAAAATGAGTGAAACTGTGTTTTTCCCTTCCCCCAGACATCAGCAGCTCACCAAACTGCTGAGTCAGTACATCCGTGAGCCCATGCACCTGAAACCTCAAGAGTCTCATCGTAAGTGTCCATCTCACACCGATGGTCTACTGTAGGTGTTGTAAATGTGTGTGTTTGTGTTAGTGTGTGTGTGTGTGTGTGTGTGTGTGTGCCTATGCTCAGATGCTAATGTGTCTATAAGTGTATTATGCCAAAGTGTGTGTGTGTATATGCATGCTAACGTGTATATATTTCCGTGGTAATGTGTTTGTTTGCATACTAACGTATGTATGTGAGTGGTAGCATGTGTGTCTGTGTGTGCTAACGTGTGTTTCTGTGTGCTAAAGTATATCTGTTTGGGTGCTAACATGTTTGTTTGCAGTACTGTACTACTGGACTGTGCTATTCCCGTCGCTGAGCGGAGCCGCCATCCTACTGGTGGCCTCCATGCTGGGGGGCTACGGGGGCCTGGTCTGCAGCCTGCTCTTCCCCTGGCTGGCCCGCAGCATCTTCACACAGTTCCACCGCATGACCACCTACCAGAGGTGACCACATCCTGACCACTGCCACAACCCTAACACTAACCTCAGCCCAAACCCCAACTCCCAAACCTTTGTTCTAATGTGTTAGGCCATGGTCTGCTGTGCTGTGGTTGTTGTATTATGTTCAGATTTGTTCAGCTGTGTTCTGTTGTGTTCTAGGCTGCCCAACCCTGTGTATCTGGGGACCCTGATAGCCGGTCTGTTCCACTCACTGCTCTGCTTCTATGGCAAGATCATTCCCAATATCCTTTACAGCTCAGAGAAATCGCACACAGCTCATACATACATATACTCATAGCTCATACACACACACACACCACATTCACACCAAACACAGCCCAAACACACACACACACACACAGCTCATGCACACATACATACTGTACATATATACACACATACATACTGTATACATATACAGCTAAAACAAACATATACACACACACACACACAGCTCATACATGAAAAAACATAAGACATGCACAAAAACATGTTCAATATCATACCAGAGTGGTATAGAGTGTCATAACCCTCGCAACACACTAGAGGACTGGAGAATGTCTTTTCAGGCCTATATTTTACCCTCAGAGGATTGTAATCTGTTTTTTGCAAAGCAGCCCCCAGATTGAGATTGTGTGGAATAAGGACACGGAGGAGTTAGTCTCATTCAGAAGTCAGATATGAGCCTTAACCATTTCACGTGTCTGGCCAGCCAGCGGTCTGATGCATGTGTCCGTTGTCCACTTCTCCCTGGTTCTGGTTCTGTTCTGGAAGGTTCTGATCCAGGACCCGGGAACGCTCGGCCCGGCGGACGCAGACCCTCGATTCTCCAGCATCGCAGACCTGGTGGAGAACAACGAGAACCCTCAGAGATTCTGTATCTACTGTGAGGTGAGCAGAACTCTTTGTCCTCTGGACCTGTGGGCGAGTCATAAGCACACGATTGTACAGCCCAGAACTAAAAACTGGGCCCTCAGAATGTCATACCATCATAACATGTGCCTAAACACACCTGGGATTATGTTTTTCTGTGTCATTCGCTCTCTATCTGTATCCATTTCTTTCCTCCCCCTCCATTCCTCCTGTCTCCAGTTGTTCCAGCCAGACCACACCAAACACTGCAAGCTGTGTGACGTGTGTGTGAGAGACTACGACCATCACTGCCTCTTCCTCAACTGCTGCGTCGGCCAAGGCAACCACCGCCTCTTCCTTCTCTTTATCCTCTCCATGGTGACCGCACACCTCTTCTTTGTTGCCGTGGCTACACGTTACCTGTATGTGGCTTTCGTGGTCGGTGGGTGGAGCCTGTCATCAGGGCTTTCTGTGCTGGGGACAGAATTCTGGGTGGTGGTTATGGCAACCTTGAATGCTTTCACGCTACTCTGGGAGGCGTGGCTTCTGACAGAACAGTTTGACGCCATTGCCATGGGAACCACCACCTATTTCAGACAGTGCGAGACCTCTATGCGACAACGGTCACTAGGACAGCGTTTTATGGCTGTGCTGATATTCCTATTGGAGGGAAGGCAGCGTGTAGGGCGGGGCCTTACAGAGCAGGACAGTCCCTCTATAGACATCTAGATATTGGGGCATGGTCTTAACCTGAACTTTGACCCCTGACCCTGCAGTAGAAACGTGCGTCAGACTCCGAGCCATAATTATATTTATAATACATATACAATGTACATATTCAATACATGTACAGTACAAACAACATATACAAAACATACAATTGAACTACAATGACAACAGAAGTCATAATAATTATAATATACATACATAAATATTGTATGGCTCTGACTGAAGTATTTAGTAGATATGTTCTGTACTGTACTTTACTGGTACTGTACACTCAAAAATACTTTTGCCTCCACTCTTATAGTAGGTTCACATTATTGCACATTTTCATGAATCTGTCTGCAGAGGGTGAGTCTGCTTAAAATTGTTTGTGCTGCATAATGAGACAGTGTGTATATATATGATATACGCATCCGTACTTATCCGTATCACCTGTATCCAAGTTACGGACCGGCAAAACCCATGGCCATTTTGAAAATGTACAAAGTCAAACACAATTGTACGCAATAATGTGAACCAGGCTTTAATATGTGATGGTCATGATGTTCTTTAAGCGACCACCAGATCAACACTTGAATGCCTAATAATAACCTGCTTTTAATTGTTTCATGTAGAGTGTGAAGAAGTACTGTGCCCTTTGTTGTAATTTGTTATTTTCAGACTGTCAACAACGCACTGAGCTGTATTATTTCACATTCTTTTAAAAACGGGAGATGTTTACCTGCTTTGAAAAACTGTAGAGTGAAGTATTCTGCTGTTTGAGCTTTAGAGGTTTGCTACCTGAATGTCTGCACATTTCACCTGCTTTTATACACCTGACACTATTCTTGTTTTAAATAAAAGTGTGGTATGGATTTATGATTGAATGGTTATTTAGTTATTTAGGAGCCCACAGTAGACACAGGTCTGTAGTTATAGTACAGTAGTTCCAGGACTGTAGGTTACAAGTCTGTAGTAAGTGCACAGTTACAGTAGGTTATGCCCCTTTAAACATAATCTTGTTACTTAATATAAGACACATGGGATACCTAATATAAATATATTTTTCTAGCCCCTCCCATTCTCTCTCTCTCTCTCTTTTCCTTTCCTCTAAATCATGGTCTACTCTTCATCTACTCTCCCTAATAGACAAGGTCCACTCAGCCCCCTTTGTTATACACATACACACCCGCACACAACTCAGCCTCCTCTATTACACACAAACCTACACACTAATCTCAATCTCCTCGATTACACACAGCCACAGATGTACACACAAACACATCTCAGCCTCCTCTATTACACACACCCCCACATAAACACTCATTGCTCTCCTCTAGTACACACACATCTCAGCCTCCTCTATTACACACACCTACACACACACCCCAACCTTCTTTATCACACACACACATTTCCTCCCTGTCCCAGTGGACCTCCAGTCCAGCAGGTCTGGATGGGGGCTGTCAGAGCAGAGCTGTATGAGTCTGGGCGTCTCTGTCAGCAGGGGGGTGAATTACTGTCCTTACTAAAGCCTGCTCTGCATTCAGAGTGGCTGCCCTGCCTTGCCCTGCCCTCTCTCTCTCGCCCCTGCCCTGAGAGTAAGCGGCATGTTCAGGTGGAACAGGCCCCATGCTGGGTCTCTCTTTCTCTCTGTCCATGTCTCCTTCCCCCTCACTCTCCCCATCTCTTTCTCTCTCTCTAGCCCCTTTCTCTAGTCTCTTGATTTCTCTCTATCTCTCTTTCTCTTTCCCTCTCTTATCTCTCTATTCCTCTCTGTCCATCTCTCTCTCTTTTCAATCTCAGTACTCTCTCTAGTCTCCCCATCCCTCTCTCATTTTGTCCCCCTGAATCACTGTTAGGGTTTCTGAAGGGGCAGCTGCTTCTTGTCCATTAGCCAATGAAATCATCGGACTGGCTAATCATCTCCTTTAGTTCCCTCGGGTGTGCTGATGTGGTCAGGGTTCTAAGTTCTGATCAATGCTCATTCCGTGGTTTACAGTTCAGTTTCTTTTTTCAAAAATCCATCCTCTGCACATGATGCTCTTTCGTGTTTTACTGACCACATTATTGGGTTCTGCGTTGTTTCCCTAATGAAACTGCAGAGGTAAGGCAAGAAAAACTGAATGTCCTTGTTTGCAGAACATGAAACAGCAATTAATTAGATAATTCAATCATCATAAATGAAAACATCTGCGTAGTCTCACAGACCAATAATGGCGTTGAATGCCGTTAAGACTGTCGTACACATTACTTATTCAAAGCAGGGAGTCTATAATCACCTCTAAAGAGGAAACCTTTAATGTGCTTACTGACAGGTCAGCGTATTTCACTTCTCCTTCATATAAACACACTTCCTGACTTATTCTACAGGCACAGGAAAAGAGAGAGAAGTCAGGCATAAAGCGGGACAAAGTAATGAGAGAACAATAGCTAGAAGAAGGAGGACAAGACAACACAATTTTTTTTTGCCAGTTTGTTTTCCCAACTCTATGCTTTCACCATTTATAGGTATGTGTGAGCATGTCTGTGTGTGAGTGAGTGTATGTGGGCGTTTGTGTGCGTGAGTGAATGTGTGTGACTGTGTGTTTTGTGTGTGTGTGAGTGAGTGAAAGAATGTGTGAGTGTGCAGCACAGTGGGTTCTTCATCAGTCCAAGGCTGAGAGATGGGCGTCCATGGGAGATGACTTGGTGAGTCTAATGATCTCAGACATTCTCCATCCTGCATCAGTGCTGTCACTGTGCTGTGCTCCTCATGGTCCCAGGCTGCCGCTGGCTGCTCTCCCCGGTCTGTGTGACTGGCTGCCATCATTTGATTGCCTCCCTGTAATTATC